>NC_060130.1:971923970-972227001 GCF_021461395.2 Schistocerca americana | reverse complement strand
AATCTTGTATTTTAATAACCGTTTAAAGTTTCTGTCGAATTGTTTGTGCTCTCTGTAGATGAGTTCAGACGTTCTTTGCACAACAGTTTTTAGCATGGATAGGGACTGAAACTGCTGTGTTCGGATGCAGCCTGAGTTGGCATCCCTTCGCTACCAGCTTCAGGCAGGGTTGGCTTCGGTCACATAGCTTGATGCTGTTGCCAATGGGCATCACTGTGGGGGTCCGGATGGGGGTTTGTCGGGGACGGCCAGCTCGTCCCACGCATCCCCAGATCGGACTACGACTGTGGCTGCCTGGGATACTGCCCACATTGA
Organism: Schistocerca americana; assembly: GCF_021461395.2. NCBI lineage: Eukaryota > Metazoa > Arthropoda > Insecta > Orthoptera > Acrididae > Schistocerca > Schistocerca americana. Next base: position 972,226,686 of record NC_060130.1, on the reverse strand, counting down.
GGCTGATCCCTCACCTGTGGTAGAGTGGGAGGTCGTCTCGAGGTGTGGCAGGGGGCGAAAGACATTCCGGAAGGCTGAACGGAAGGCCCCTCCAGTTTGTGTGACGAACTGGTTTCAGGCTCTGTCACCAGCTGATACTGATCTTCGGTCGGACATAGCTGCTTGTCCTGTTCCAGAGGTTGCCCTACAGTCTGCAAGATCCGGGCGGTCGCAGAGGGTGGGCTTACTGGTAGTTGGGAGCTCCAACGTCAGGCGCGTAATGGTGTCCCTTAGGGATATGGCAGTAAGAGAGGGGAAGAAATCCAATGTGCACTCCGTGTACATACCGGGGGAGTCATTCCAGATTTGGAAAGGGTCCTTCCGGATGCCATGAAGGGTACAGGGTGCACCCATCTGCAGGTGGTCGCTCATGTCGGCACCAATGATGTGTGTCGCTATGGATCGGAGGAAATCCTCTCTGGCTTCCGGCGGCTATCTGATTTGGTGAAGACTGCCAGTCTCGCTAGCGGGATAAAGGTAGAGCTCACCATCTGCAGCATCGTCGACAGGACTGACTAGTGAAGTAGAAGTGGATAGTTCCTGTGAATTATTATGGGTGGAGGTTACACTCAACAACCGAGCTAGGTTAATAATTGGCTCCTTTTACCGACCTCCCGACTCAGCAGCATTAGTGGCAGAACAACTGAGAGAAAATTCATTTCACATAAATTTTCTCAGCATGTTATAGTCTTAGGTGGAGATTTCAATTTTCCAGATATAGACTGGGACACTCAGATGTTTAGGACGGGTGGTAGGGACAGAGCATCGAGTGACATCATACTGAGTGCACTATTCGAAAATTGCCTCCAGCAATTAAACAGAGAACCGACTCGTGGAGATAACATTTTGGACCTACTGATACCAAACAAGGCCGAACTTTTCGACTCTGTAAGTGCAGAACAGGGAATCAGTGATCATAAGGCAGTTGCAGCACCCCTGAATATGGAAGTTAATAGGAATATAAAAAAAAGGGAGGAAGGTTTATCTGTTTAGCAAGAGTAATAGAAGGTAGATTTCAGACAACCTAACAGATCAAAACGAAAATTTCTGTTCCGACACTGACAATGTCGAGTGTTTATGGAAAAGGTTCAAGGCAATCGTAAAATGCGTTTTAGACAGGTACGTGCCGAGTAAAACTGTGAGGGACGGGAAAAACCCACCTTGGTTCAACAACAAAGTTAGGAAACTACTGCGAAAGCAAAGAGAGCTCCACTCCAAGTTTAAACGCAGCCAAAACCTCTCAGACAAACAGAAGCTAAACGATGTCAAAGTTAGCGTAAGGAGGGCTATGCGTGAAGCGTTCAGTGAATTCGAAAGTAAAATTCTATGTACCGAGTTGACAGAAAATTCTAGGAAGTTCTGGTCATACGTTAAATCAGTAAGTGGCTCGAAACAGCATATCCAGACACTCCGGGATGATGATGGCATTGAAACAGAGGATGACACGCGTAAAGCTGAAATACTAAACACCTTTTTCCAAAGCTGTTTCACAGATGAAGACCGCACTGCAGTTCCTTCTCTAAATCCTCGTACAAACGAAAAAATGGCTGACATCGAAATAAGTGTCCAAGGAATAGAAAAGCAACTGGAATCACTCAACAGAGGAAAGTCCACGGGACCTGACGGGATACCAATTCGATTCTACACAGAGTACGCGAAAGAACTTGTCCCCCTTCTAACAGCCGTGTACCGCAAGTCTCTAGAGGAACAGAAGGTTCCAAATGATTGGAAAAGAGCACAGGTAGTCCCAGTCTTCAAGAAGGGCCGTCGAGCACATGCGCAAAACTGTAGACCTATATCTCTGACGTCGATCTGTTGTAGAATTTTAGAACATGTTTTTTGCTCGAGTATCATGTCGTTTTTGGAAACCCAGAATCTACTCTGTAGGAATCAACATGGATTCCGGAAACAGCGCTTTATTTGTTGATGAGACCCAGAAAATATTAGATACAGGCTCCCAGGTAGATGCTATTTTCCTTGACTTCAGGAAGGCGTTCGATACAGTTCCGCACTGTCACCTGATAAACAAAGTAAGAGCCTACGGAATATCAGACCAGCTGTGTGGCTGGATTGAAGAGTTTTTAGCAAACAGAACACAGCATGTTGTTCTGAATGGAGAGACGTCTACAGACGTTAAAGTTCAAATGGTTCAAATGGCTCTGAGCACTATGGGCCTTAACATCTGTGGTCATCAGTCCCCTAGAACTTAGAACTACTTAAACCTAACGAACCTAAGGACATCACACACATCCACGCCCGAGGCAGGATTCGAACCTGCGACCGTAGTAGTCGCGCGGCTCCGGACTGAGCGCCTGAAGCGCTAGACCACTGCGGCCGGCAGACGTCGAAGTAACCTCTGGCGTGCCACAGGGGAGTGTTATGGGACCATCGCTTTTCACAATATGTATATAAATGACCTAGTAGATAGTGTCGGAAGTTCCATGTGGCTTATCGCGGATGATACTGTAGTATACAGAGAAGTTGCAGCATTAGAAAATTGTAGCGAAATGCAGGAAGATCTGCAGCGGATAGGCACTTGGTGCAGAAAGTGGCAACTGACCCTTAACATAGACAAATGTAATGTATTGCGAATACATAGAAAGAAGGATCCTTTATTGTATGATTATATGATAGCGGAACAAACACTGGTAGCAGTTACTTCTGTGAAATATCTGGGAGTATGCGTGCGGAACGATTTGAAGCGGAATGATCATATAAAATTAATTGTTGGTAAGGCGGGTACAAAGTTGAGATTCATTGGGAGGGTCCTTAGAAAATGTAGTTCATCAACAAAGGAGGTGGCTTACAAAACACTCGTTCGCCCTATACTTGAGTATTGCTCATCAGTGTGGGATCCGTACCAGATCGGGTTGACAGAGGAGATAGAGAAGATCCTAAGAAGAGCGGCGCATTTCGTCACAGGGTTATTTGGTAACCGTGATAGCGTTACGTAGATGTTTAGCAAACTCAAGTGGCCGACTATGCAAGAGAGGCGCTCTGCATCGTGGTGTAGATTGCTCGCCAGGTTTCGAGAGGGTGCGTTTCTGGATGAGGTATCGAATATATTGCTTCCTCCTACTCATACGTCCCGAGGAGATCACGAATGTAAAATTAGAGAGATTCGAGTGCGCACGGAGGCTTTCAGACAGTCGTTCTTCCCGCGAACCATACGCGACTGGAACAGAAAATGGAGGTAATGACAATGGCATGTAAAGTGCCCTCCGCCACACACCATTGGGTGGCTTGTGCAGTATTAATGTAGATGTAGATGTAGATTCATCTTCAGACAATGTTACTGCACTGCCACAAAGAGAATAACTCACTGCTTCAAAAAAATGGTTCAAATGGCTCTGAGCACTATGGGACTTAACATCTGAGGTCATCAGTCGCCTAGAACTTAGAACTAATTAAACCTAACTAACCTAAGGACATCACCCACATCCATGCCCGAGGCAGGATTCGAACCTGCGACCGTAGCAGTCACGCGGTTCCGTACTGAAGCGCCCTAACCGCACGGCCACCACGGCTGGCAACTCACTGCTTCACTTAGAACACGTGCCAAAATACCGAACTCCACAATTATATTCGTATCCATGTCGCTTTCTACACTGAAGTCTTCATAAACTCTAAAGTTATCTTTGCTTTTGGCAGTACTGGGGGATAGGGTGTAGGCACTGCACTTTTCCTCTCACTGCTGTCGCTTGTAGTTGCTTGTGATATATTCAAGATAGCTTCATCAGCTACACATTTTCGGTAAAACCTGTTACCCTTGTCTCTTCGCTTCTTGAATATTCCGCGTGGTTTTGTCATTTTTCTTCTGCAAAATTCTGTCAATGTCTGCTTGCCGCTCGAACTAAAACCCACTAAACAAGAAGTTATTCACGAAACACTTCGCGCCATTCAAACAAAGAGCTACGGAAACAACACACTGTGTAGAGTAGATTGTCAACTACAAAACAACAAACCCACGGCCTTCTATAGTAAATAGTTATCGGAAACATGACCACTCAAATGAGTCAATGTAAGTCGCGAGTAGAAAAACTGACAATGCAGATGTACAGTAAAGGACCATAATACCAATAAGACAATATTTCCACCAGATAAATAATATATCAAAATGTTCGCGAGATTCCTTAGATTTTAATGAAACAAAAAAATAGAAATCAATTTTTTTCCATTTTTTGCGCTGGGTCTCCACTAAATTATCAAAAAAGGTAATTAAATTAATTCATTATTTAAAAATTGTAAGTCATTTCCAGGGCCAGATGTGGGCTCTGACCACAATCTATTGGTTATGAACTGTAGATTAAAACTGAAGAGACTTAAAAAAGGTGGGAATTTAAGGAGATGGGACCTGGATAAACTGACAGAACCAGAGGTTGCAGAGAGTTTCAGCGAGAGCATTATGGAACGATTGCTAATAATGGGGGAAAGAAATACAATAGAAGAAGAATGGGCAGCTTTGAGGGATGAAGTAGTGAAGGCAGCAGAGGAACAAGTAGGTAGAAAGACGAGGGCTAGTAGAAATGCTTGGGTAACAGAAGAAATATTGAATTTAATTGATTAAAGGAGAAAATATAAAAATGCAATAAATGAAGCAGGAGAAAATGAATACCAACGTTTCAAAAAAGAGGTGGACAGGAAGTGCAAAATGGCTAAACAGGGATTGCTAGGGGACAAATGTAAGGACGTAGAGGCTTATTTCACTAGGGGTAAGATAGATACAGCCTACAGGAAAATTAAAGAGACCTTTGGAGGAAAGAGAACCACTTGTATGAATATCAAGAACTCAGATGGACACGCAAATCTAAGCAAAGAAGAGAAAGCAGAAATGTGGAAGGAGTCTATTGAGGGCCTATACAAGGGCGATGTACTTGAGGACAATATTAAGGAAATGGAAGAGGACGTAGATGAAGATGAAATGGGAGATATGATACCGCGTGAAGAATTTGACAAAGAACTCAAAGACCTAAGTAGAAACAAGGCCCCTGGAGTAGACAACATTCCATTAGAACTACTGAGCTTTGGGAGAGCCAGCCCTGACGAAACTCTACCATCTGGTGAGCAAGATGTATGAGACGTGTGAAATACCCTCAGACTTCAAGAAGAATGTAATAATTCCAATCCCAAGCGATGCAGGTGTTGACAGATGTGAAAATTACCGTACTACCAGTTTAATAAGTCTCGGCTGCAAAATACTAACACGAATTCATTACAGGCCAATGGAAAAACTGGTAGAAGCGGATCTCGGGGAAGATCAGTTTGCATTCCCTAGAAATGTTGGAACACGTGAGGCAATGTTGACTCTACGACTTACCTTAGAAGATGATTAAAGAAAGGCAAACCTACGTTTCTAACATTTGTAGACTTAGAGAAAGCTTCTGACAATGTTGACTGGAATACTCTATTTCAAATTCTGAAGGTGGCAGCTGTAAGATACAGGGAGCGAAAGGTTATTTACAATTTGTACTGAAAACATATGGCAGTTATAAGAGTCGAGGGGCACGAAAGGGAAGCAATGGTTGGGAAGGGAGTGAGACGAGGTTGTAGTCTATCACCGATGTTATTCAATCTGTATATTGAGCAACCAGTAAAGGAAACAAAAGAAAAATTCGGAGAAGAAACTAAAATCCATGGAGAAGAAATAAAATGGTTCAAATGGCTCTGAGCACTATGGGACTCAACATCTTAGGTCGTAAGTCCCCTAGAACTTAGAACTACTTAAACCTAACGAACCTAAGGACATCACACACACCCATGCCCGAGGCAGGATTCGAACCTGCGACCGTAGCAGTCTTGCTGTTCCGGACTGCAGCGCCAGAACCGCTAGACCACCGCGGCCGGCAAGAAATAAAAACTTTTAGGTTCGTCGATGGCATTGTAATTCTGTCAGAGACAGCAAAGGACCTGTAATAGCAGTTGAACGGAATGGACTGTGTCTTGAAAGGAGGATATATGATGAACATCAACAAAAGCAAAACGAGGTTAATGGAATGTAGTCGAATTAAAGCGGTGATGCTGAGGGAATTAGATTAGGAGGTGAGTCACTTAAAGTAGTAGATGAGTTTTGCTATTTGGGGAGCAAAATAACAATGCCCTTTGTATCTGACAACTGTTTCAGAAAGCTCTTCGTGGAAACTGTAGAAGAATTTTTGCAATAAGAGGCGTTTATGTGGACGCACTTTCCATCATAGAGGCACACAGAGAAGTAAAGAACTGTACAGTTCCCTGTATGGACGTGAAACATGAGCGATAAATAGTGTAGACAATAAGGGAATAAAAGCCTTCAAAATGTGGTGCTAGAGAAGAATGCTGAAGATTGCATGGGTAGACCACATAAGTATTGAGGAAGTATTGAATAGAACTGGGAAGAAGAGAAATTTGTGGCACAGCTTGACTAGAAGAAGGGATCGGTTGGTAGGATATGTTCTGAGGCGTCAATGGATCACCAATTTAGTATTGGAGGGCAGCGTGGAGGGTAAAAATCGTTGATGGAGACCCAGAGATGAATACACCAAGCAGAATCAGAAGGTTGTAGGTTGCAGTAGACACTGGGAGATGAAGAAGCAAGCACAGGATAGAGTAGCATGGAGAGCTGCATCAAACCAGTCTCACGACTAAAGACCACAAGAACAACAACATTTAAAAATTAACAAACCAGCTAGATAAAAGGGATAGAAAAATGGGTTAAGAAACGAAATAAATGGAAAACGTTTGTTGATCCAATGTAAATTTGGAAAAAATTCGGTGCTCCTAAATAACGTCACCAACTTTAAGATTTTTCAGGAAATATTGTACAGTGTCCAACAAAATCTGATGTGAAGAAAGGGCGAAGATCCTTGATGATACGGGAAAACTCGTGAATGTTTGAAATAAAATTAGTAATAAAGATGGACTTAGATATAACGTTACCTACTTCAGGTGGTTATAGGAGGACAAGTACAAAGCCCAAGAACATCTGATAAGATGAAATGGAATGAGCTTACTTGAAGGAATGAAAAAGTTCTAGCAGGAGAAGTAGAAACAAAACGCCATGTCTAGAGCCCCAACATTCTTTCTCCCTCCCCGTTCACTGTCGATGAAGAAGTAGGAATAGGACCCCAACTATGTTGCAAAAGATTACTGAAGTTGCGCTATTCGCTTGATTAATGCAAGTTGGAATGTGAAGTGAGTGCTAAGGGTATGCTGATTTCTAAATTACTGAATAAGACCCAAAATTACGGATTGAATCCCGTTTTCAAATACACATTCCTTTCATAGTTCTTCTGTCCCCTTTCCGTGACATATCTCTGCTGCCTGCACGGGATGCTGCGAGGTATCTATAAACGAGTCTGCTAAATTCTACACAGTTCTTTGCACTACTAATGTTTCAAATTGCAGAAGATAAACCTTATTTTATTAACGTTATTTTAGATGTGTTGACGCATACTAAATCCGTTTCATTGGTCGTAAAACTGCGTTCGACATTCAGAACGAAAACAGTGCCCTTTGTATCTGGCAGCTGTTTCAGAAAACTGTTCGTGGAAACTGTAAAAGAATTTTTGTCAATGAGAGGCGTTTATGTGGACGCACTTCCCATCATAGAGGCACACAGAGAAGTAAAGAACTGTACAGTTGCCTGTTGCTTTGATGTTCACAAAAAAAGCGGTGAGGCTTTTTCGTCAGAAGCAAGCTGGCTGGCGTTTGTTTCAAATTTCCGTGGTCCGGTAGCGTACTAAATGTCAACTGTCCTTAATTAGCCACTGTTACAAACGAAGCCTTTCTGTAAAGCTTCAAAGGGAAAGGAATCGATTACATTACATTTTTCATAACGGGTAACATATAACGGCATGGAGGTAACGTACCTATCCTTTCAGTTGTTTTGGATTCATGTGGCGGATATCCCTTTCCATTTAACATACGTATGCATAGTTTTGTTACAGATATTCATTTTGATTCTTAGAGTCCCATTATAAGCAACTCATTATTATGTGAGAACCGCACAGACTTCGCACATTAGAGTTCTGTACCTTGGACTGCCATATCAGAATATCTTTCCGCGAATGATGAGACGTTTTCAGTTAAATATAATTGTTCCTCGTGGTTACACTCTGTTACTACTTGCATCAGCTCACGCGACTGATCCTTTATAATTCAAAAATGTATCAGCTAAAATTAGTGATGTACACTGAGCTTCCGGCTGCCTTACTTGCTTTTGTTCAATAATTACGTAGTTATTACTTTCATATGGTTATTCTCATTTGAATGTCTACAGTAGTGCAGTGTTAAGTGTCTCTGCTCACCTGCCTGGGATTTCTGATGTTCCTGTCATTGACCCAGGTAGTTCGTTCTCACTGGAAGGTGAATACAAGTGCTGGCTGGCCCCAGAGTGGATGTTCTATCCGAATCTCCGATTTCCTCCGGTTGAATGGAAAGCCCTGAAACTGCAAAAGTTGACTGCCTTCTGCTTCCGTCAGAAGTTTTCCATACGAAAGTATTCACCAAGTTTCCTGTTTTGCTACGTTTTCGAGGAACTAGAAACAAAGAGAAGGAGACAAGTGCTTAAAACCTGCTGCTACGTTTTCAACGCGTTGGAATGAGATGGCAATTCATAACAGTGAATTCTGTATAAAAGTGTTTTAATGTTTAGTAAGATGTAATAGTGATATTATTTATTTGTTTACTTGTGTAAAATAATAAGTTTCGTCTGATGAAAGGAAATGTAAATCACTACTGATACGCAAAAAGAAAAAATGGCTGTGAGCACTATGGGACTTAACTTCTTTGGTCATCAGTCCCCTAGAACTTAGAACTAATTAAACCTAACTAACCTAAGGACGTCACGCACATCCATGCCCGAGGCAGGATTCGAACCTGCGACTGTAGCGGTCGCGCGGTTCCAGACTGTAGCGCCTAGAACCGCTCGGCCACTCTGGTCGGCCTGTTGATATGCAGTATGATCCTCAACTAATAAGAATAATTTAGGTCTTGACGTGCAGAACGGTTAAAGAGTAAGGTTAAGAACTTGACAGCAGTTGCATACATATTTTTGATTCTAACAATAAAAATCATTTTGTCTGTGAGGAATTATATTAAACACAATTTTACTGACACTTAAAGCGTAATAATTCATTTCCGCTCAAAATAATAATAATAATAATAGTAATAATAATAATAATCATAATCATAATGATGATGATGATGCTGCTGATTATGATCGCGGTATATTACAACGCAAAGTAAGCATTTAGTGCGCTGTCTTTCTTCACAATTACGCTAGGTCCGCTGTTCATCGCCTCCTTGGACAGAAACGAAAATACACCATCGCAGCACAGGACGCGTGATCTCAATCGCAGTACAGGACGTGCGATCTCATAGCGACTTGACTTTTCGGTAGAGCGTGAGTGGTCAATTCATCAGGTTTAATTTCCACTCTCACAGTCAACGGAACGACTCTAGGTCGACCTGCTCATTTATCATTCTATCGTTTCTGTATTTCTGTTGCGATGGATGACTGTCATACTAAATTCTCTGTTAGGATTCTTTTCTTTGTTGTTATCGATTCCCCGTCTTTCTTGATTATTGTAATCCTCCCTACATTGTCTCCAATTTCCTTCTTATGAATTCCGAAAATCAAAGTTTTGTCTTATACTTGTTTCGTGATACCTTTTCCAAATTCCTTTCTTCATATTTATCATTGTCTCCTCAAATTACCTTCTGATGAATCCCCAAAATCAAAGTTTTCTCTGTTACTTATTTCCTGATACGTTTCCTAAATTACCTACATACTTTAAAAACTGATCATCTGAACAATCTGGTCTCTAAAACACCCCACATTGAGTATTTTAAACCATTTATTTGTGAGGAACCATAAGAAGTGTTTAAATTAATTTCTGGTTGAAACTGAATATTGCAGAACTCTTTGCTCTGTGTAACACGACCCATTTACAAATACATTCTTTATTCTGGTTCATTTGGATAAAGACCATTATATGTTTAGAACTAGGCATTAAAACTCCTCATGGGTTACATTTTGACTGATGCTTTGATTATCCTGGCTTTCTATCACGAAAAGCTTTTGCAAACATAATTTTAAAATTATCACTAACTCCAGGCGAATAATTATCTTCGCAGTGCAGTTAATAGCGAAATGTTTCACTGGAAAATTTCACTAAATATTACATTTGGCACCAAAGAAATATTTTGCGAATACTCCTCCCTCCATATCTTGAAGTAGTTTCTAAAGACCTAATGAAATTTCCTTCACTTTTGACACAAAAGTCTTATACTGACGCCTGGTCCCGGTGGAGGTTCGAGTCCTCCCTCGGGCATGGGTATGTGTGTTTGTCCTTAGGATAATTTAGGTTCAGTAGTGTGTAAGCATAGGGACTGTTGGCCTTAGCAGTAACGTCCCGTAAGATTTCACACACATTTGAACATTTCTTACACTGAATATTGTAACTTGCAACCTTATCGCCATCCTCGCTTTTTCCTTGAAATTAATAATCTGAAAATCATTAACGTTATCATGCGCAGTTTAAATTAGACATTGTAAATGAGAATTAATTGCCGGCCGGAGTGGCCGAGGGGTTCTAGGTGCTACAATCTGGAACCGCGCGACCGCTACGGTCGCAGATTCGAATCCTGCCTCGGGAATTAATGTGTGTGATGTCCTTGGGTTAGTGAGGTTTAGGTAGTTCTAAGTTCTTGGAGACTGATGACCACATCAGTTAAGTCCCATAGTGCTCAGAGCCATTTTTTGAGAATTAATTCATGAAAGATCATCTCTTAATTCAGGACGTATTCCTGTCACGAGAAAGTGATGTCTCCCGTAATTAAGGTGATTCTATTGTAGACCAGTTCATATTTGCATATTTTGCTGTATTAACCAAAGAGTATTCCTTGAACAAACTACATTTTCAGTCATCTGTCTTTCCATCCATCTCATTTTCCCGCGATAAGCACATTCCACACTTCTTTGTCACGGTCATATTGATTTCGATAAACAATAACCGAGAAAGTCAAGGAATAGTAGTGGAAAGGAAGATGGTAACGAAGAAATACAGAGAAGGCATTAGTGTTTTGTTACTTTCTGTATACTGATTAACATACGGACAACAGGGACCTTCACTTCATCTTTTAAGCATAAATTCAGTTACAAGGGAAGATAGAAACGTATAATTCTCGTTTACTTGCCACTCCAGCAACATCGCGTAAAACTGAGGGACTACATCCTCCAAGAGGACCGACTGTTGCTGTACAGTAGAGAAAGCTTCCGTCGGTAGAAAAGTAAAGGAGAATTAGGGGAGCGTAAATCCATTACAGCTACTGAATAAGCCACGAACGGCTTTTGTATCCGAGTGGAGTGTGACTTTTCTTGGCAAGAATTATTCATCCACATAAGTGGTTCTGTTGTTGCTAGGCTCGTTTGTTACGGGCTCAGAAGCTGATGAAAAGACGCACTGTAAAGCGCAATCGTTGGACGCGCGCAAACTTGCCTGCCAGCAATCACATCACTAATCCCATTTCGCACACTTCATCAGCCGGTACGAGAGTGTCCAATCAACTGCTGAATTTAAAACTCCTCTCCATTTGGGATTAAGTCCCTGTGAACGAGCATAATTGGGCAAGTAACCGGAGAACTCTGTCAGAATGAATAGGAAACGTCATCTAATGAAACATGGATTGACTGCTCTTAACGGGCTGGCACTCAGTGTTCATTTTAGACTTACTTCCCAGTACATAAATTTTTCTCTTTCTGCGGATGAATTACAGTCACTAGAACACTGTGTGTATAAAATAAACAGAAGTTCTGGGTTAGCAGTTCAACGCAATTATAGCTCTGAGCTGTGTTTGGTTTCATGGCTAGATTCCAACACATTTAGCCGGTAGAGTATACATCTCAGATCAGTTAGATGTTAGTGTTCATATTAGTAGCAGTCACAATTTTAATACTGACGAATTCTGAACCTTGATTTCTGGACAGTCTCATACATAATTTTCTCAAAACCATGACCGTATAAGATTGTCGGTAAATAAACAGACAAAATAACTTCACATGAGAAATAAATTAGTTCCTTATATAGTCATTTCCACCATTAAGTTCAATGTGATTCGTACAAAAAATTTGCTTTTACTGTTCCTATTACGGGCACTAGTGTAAACCGGTATATCGCTGAAATATCACAACCAAAGTTCACATACGGTGAGCAAGTCAGTAACCAGGTATAATATACGGCTAACAATGTCTTTTACTGCCTTACCGTCTACTGTGTGGCGTAGCAGACGTACGAACAGATATAAGGAAGAATTCTAATGCAAGCAAACTTAAACGTACAATTGGTAATACTGTATGTCGGCGATTTCACATTTTAAAAACGGCGTAACCTAATGCACTGACGTTAATATTGAAACGCAACAAATAAAAATATCCTTCAGCGGATAAAGAGGTACTATTACTTCAGTAACTGACTGCTTTAGCCTGAATTTATCTGTGCCAAACAATGATTTGCCTCACCCTTCAGCCTTTCAGGAGGCTAGTACAATAATACGTTGGGTAGACAAAAAGACGTTTCGGATTCTTCCTCAAGCTGAGTGGCTAAAGTCTGAACGCGTCTTTTGTTGCTTATCTGCTTGTGCATTATGGTTCAAATGGCTCTGAGCACTATGTGACTTAACTTCTAAGGTCATCAGTCGCCTAGAACTTAGAACTAATTAAACCTAACTAACCTAAGGACATCACACACATCCATGCCCGAGGCAGGATTCGAACCTGCGACCGTAGCGATCACGCGGTTCCAGACTGAAGCGCCTTTAACCGCACGGCCACACCGGCCGGCTGTGCATTATGTCATCCGTTCACACAAATGTGTAATTTAATTTGCATATAGTTAAACCTGTATAGTTCTGTACGTAAAATCAGTTAAGTGAGACTGTACTATATTTAAATTTGTTTCTTCCTCATAAGGAACCTGTCACCTTCAGAAATGCATTTTGTAAGTGAAAAAACTATCTTCACGTTCAATGGCTCCTACTACGAGTATAAGTAAAAATTTCGTTTCCTGGTAATTGAGTAGGTTAATCAGTTCAAAGAAAGATAGCGACATTCCAACAGCAAACACATCAGACCATTGAAAGCACCGTGGTGGTTCATCCACCAATCGGTTTTATTACCACCTTCGGTTATATTCAAAATAAGAAGTACCTATTGATCTCTATTCTACTTTGTGTCAGCATACGCTTTGTTTTTCGAGTGTTTAAGCCCCTGCCCCTCCCCCCTCCCCCTCCCCCTCCCTCATCCCTTGTCCTAAAAAATCGTTCAACACACTCGCTTATGAATTCTGGAAAGTGAAGCGAGAGAACTGAATTGATAAATAAAACTATAGTCACTACATTCGAAGAATTAGGATACAACACAATAGTATTTTATATTAAGGGATTTGAAGACCGTCTGTGGCCTTATAGTCTTTGTTTGACTGTCGATACATCGTGTGCTCCAGGGAATATTTTCCACCATGCCATCAGCAATATCTTTGCCTCTAGGAAAATTAAAGAATCTACGTATATATCCGAACTCTGTTTGCCAGATTCCGCAATATGACAGAACAGCAGGCGTACCACCATCATTCCTCCCTTTCGTGATCCATTCGCAGATGGTGTGTGTGGAGAATGACTGTCAGTATGACCCCGTATGACCTCATAGTTCCGTTTTACCATCAGGCCTATTTGGAAAGATGTGTACTGATGGGAGCAATATGTTGCCTGAGCTCTTGAAACGAAAACTCTCGGAATGTCAACATTTCCGTGACACACAGCGTCTGCCATCTGGCACTAGTGTGGAGCTGAACCAATGCTCCTCTTTTGCTAGGAGTTGCCATCACGAAGCGCATTGTTCTCTTTGGGTCTTCTCTAGCGTCTCTAATAATCTTTCCTGACAAAAACCTCATACACGGGGCAAACATATAAGGAGCTTTGAAAAAAGGTTTTGTGACCTACTTTTCTCGTGTGTAAGCTACATGTCCTTAGTACTCTTCTAATGATACTCAGTCTGACACCCACATTTCGTGCAAGTATTATTGTATAATTCTTACAGATCTCATGTCTCTTGGATATTGCACGTTCCTTACTGTGTCCAGTGATGGATTGCAAATTGTGTAATCGACAAGTAATGTGAAGTTATAGCTATTCATGCCTTATGCGTTACGTTTATTCGTATTATGTGTCAAGTGCAAGTTGCACATAGCTTTTCTCCATTACAGATGTTGCGGCGTTTTGGTACAGTATCATCTCTGAACAAACTCGCGGAGCTTCGGACGATATCCACAACTTTTGCACATATCGTGAACACCTATGGTCCTTTAATAACCCATTGTGATACGCCTGACGTTAGTTTTACATCTGATAATTTGGCTCTGTTAAGAAAGAAGTTTTAAGTTCTATTTTCTAGAAAGACCTGGATCCAATAAATAAGCGGGTCCAATATTCCTCACGCTCATACGAAATCTTTGGTGTATTAGTAGTTTCACAGAGTTACTAATTTCATTAGTTATTTTAAAATAGAGCGACATCTGATATGTCCACTGAGTAGCATACGATACATTTCAAGTTTTAGGTAGTGGCGAATTATATATTCTAAGCAACAAAAGTAAAGCAAAAACAGACCAGAACATCATATCGTGGGAGGTGGATTCACTGCCGGTTCAAGATATTTCTCTCCTTGTATGTAGCCGTCAAACCAGGGGAATTGAAAGGGCACCTCTTACCGTGATCAGCGTAAGAGCTTATTCGCCCCTTTAAGGTTCCCTCACGGCTCAGGGCCGCCTTTTGAGAGCGTCACACACCGTGTAATGGCATCCTACTGGTATGATCGCTACAGGGAATAAGAGCCTTTGTCTATTCTTTATATCATACGCCGCCGAACGAACTACCTTTCAAAAGGCGGAACTGAATATAGGATATGGAAGATTATAATTTCAGATGCCTGTGAGAATTAACAATCAGAAAATCGAGAATATTATTTCAAGTTAGGCATATTTAACTATATATATATATATATATATATATATATATCTGCAGATTACTGATTGAATATGAAAACACACAAACGTATCGCCACATCTAAACAGCATTACTGTTTCTCGGTATTTTTTATAACACTCTTCTTTCAGAACGCACTACATTGTCACTTTGATCGCTAATGTGATCTAGTCATGCGGAACTGACAAATGTCTAATGTGTACAGTAAGTGTGGATTTTCTTCGTCTACTAGCATGCACCACTATCAACAGTGATGTCTCATGAATTCATAGTGTTGCATCCGTCGGTGTAACAAGGTGGATGAACGCTCTATGTTCGTAAGATTTCACTGCACGGTCGTCGGTGTGATCAGAGATTAGTCGGATGTTAATCTGAAGACTATCTGGCGAGCCCTCTTAGCAGCAGTTCACAGCGGCCAGATTTCTTCTGTGGATGTGAGAACAGAGCGCGAGTGCGGTCGACGATGACAATGCCGGTACCGCACATAATTGTATCATTTCATCAAGTCCTTTATTTACGTATCATTTATGTCTGTATCGTTTCCTACTGCGACAAAATTCGCTAACAGCGATTTCATGCATTTTTAAATACACCACCTGAAAAAGTGTTATTAATTGAACGAATGCTGGTTACATTTGCCATTTACGTTACATAACGACAGACGGTTATTCTTTTCCTTAGTCATAGAAGACCACTGCCTGTCTCCGTTGAATATAGACCCTATTTCTTATTCTTGAGCGATTTTTCACTCTGCTATGTAGCGTGCGCTGATTTGAAACTTGCTGGCAGGTTGAAAGTGTGTGCAGGGTCGTGATTCGAATTTGGGACCTTTGCCTTCCACAGAAAAGTGCTCTACTGACTGAGCTGGTCATCGGCGGCTCGTGACACCACCTGATTCCTACACTTCCGCCAGTACCTTATCTTCTACATTCCAAAAGTTACAGAAGTTATCCTGGAACGTCGAGCGACTAGCACTCCTGGCGGGACTAGCAATTCTTCGAAGAGTTTGTTCATTGTTAATTATAGCACAAATAAAACCATATATCTGAAACGCTCTAATACGGCTACAATAATTATTGTAAACAAAAAAGCAGTGCTAGATGCTGTGAAATATTTGTTGTCAGCCAGATCGCGGCTTCTGTGGCTTGTGACGTCAACGAAGCTATATCTTACTACTGCAACCTGTCTTTCTGTGGGAATTGCCTTTCATACAGCATTCAGTAACTGCGAAGAACAATTTTATTGAAGATTCAGTGCATGAAAATTAAATCCGGGGCATCTCACTAACTGCTGGCTATGTTGGCATGCAAATGATGTTTATAATGATTGACCCAATTTGCCATAGGGATATGAGGGCTACAAACAAACAAAAACAAATTCGGAAATCGAAAAGGGACAGAAATTAGATATTATGCATTTGATAAGGATAGTAGAAACTGAAATCCGATTTTATCTAGGGAAATTATCTTGAAAGTTACCGATGTCTTATTTAATTATAATATTTAACGTGTGATCTTCTAGGAGAGACTAGTTATCTGCATAGTAATGTTATGATCTTGTGTTTTGACTGCGGTACCTTAATTGCTTCGAATGATTTCTTATAATGTGAGAAAACAACTGAGTAACGCTCTTGTATCACATTTGGTGTGATTCCTTCTGGGAAACTATTCCGGACGAAACCTATTACGGCACTGCAAATAGGATGTGGATCTGACTCCCCACCAATGTTAGTAATGTAAGCAATATTTTCTAAAACTGAAACCAAAAGTGAAATCTTGACTCGCACTGTGAGACTGACAGATCAGATGTAGCTAAAATCACAATGGTAAACCGACAATTACAAGCAATCTAAGGTTAAAAAACATTTGTGTTCGGTTCTAGTAATATTTGTTTATTTGTAACAACTTTTCATTTTATTATGGCTTTATGAGAAAAAAGTGATTAGCATCCACAAGAGACGGTGGTGCTTAGGAAACCAAATATGACAAACAAATAAACTATCATTGGATACTAAATCTTTGGTCATGACATAATGTGAGTCATGTCAGATAAAGTGCTCATCACTGATATTATTCACCAAGCATGTCAGTCTACAGTGTTAACACAAAATTTACGAAATGGGTAATTTAACATGGTTGGTGCTGAACATGAGTAATAAGCGCGTGATTATCACCTACTGTCATGACCAAAGATCCTGTGCGTAATGTCTGTACCTTGCTTTGTAATTTTTAGTTTCCTAGGGATTAATATTTCTTGTGGACTCTAGTTAGTTCTGTCATGCATGAGGCATAATAAACTGGAAGCCAGCTAAAAGTAAACAAGTAGGAAAAATCGTGGCGCATCGTGATACTTAATGTTTAACAATTCTTCTAAAATAGCGGAGCACAGGAAATACTTCTTAAAGGTGTAAAAAATCGCCTTGTTGAGTATCCTAATGTAACTTACTTGAAAATTACACACAACTGTATGGAACGCATTTTTTATATTATCTCAAAGGAGTGTCTGCATATTTCCAGTTCCCCACCAAATGAGCAAAGTGGTATAAGGCAATTTTTGTGAAATTCTTGCATAAGCATTGAAATTATCAGGAACATCAGTTAAAACTAAGACATAAAGATGTTTAATGAACATTGTAGACTAAGGAACTGGAATCTCCACAAAAATCGTTAACAACAAAAAATATTTTAATGTCCTTTGGGAAATTATTTTTAATGCTTAATACCAAGTTGCTGTTACTATTACTTCAATGAATCCCATCGCTCGTGCACCAGACGTATTTCGTTGCTTGCGAATAGACAACATAGACTCCTCGTAATAAATCTTGTAACACCCCCCCACCCCCTGCCAGCTAGGCAAATTTCTTTGTCGTATCTGCTAGCTAATAGGCTACTGATCTGACAACGAGATTTTTCATAATGGGACGAAAATTCTGCTCTCCACTGGCTTTAGGTTTGCTACCAGCTCGTCTTTTTATTATGCAGTGAACACATTTCCAAATATACAATCTGATTTGTGAACTCTGTAGCTGAGTTTATTCTTAACTTTACGAATGCATTTTTCCAACATCGATTTGGTTATCTATAATGATTTAATATCCAATTGCTGTGTATAAGTCTTTCACACCACTTGGAGCAGCAAGGGGAAATGAAATATGTAGTTCGAAACCTACTTGCATCAAGATATTAAAGAGCAGAACAGGACACTATGCCATTCTGTCCTGCCCCGTTCGTCCCAAGAACATGTTTCGGGTTAACATCTTGTATGGAGCATAATAACTGATGGATTTAAATGTATTGTATAACTAACGTACAGCGAGTGACAAGCATTTGAACTTTCCATGTCATTTAGTAGCATATAATTAAGAATTAACGGCTAATCTTGCGTTTAAATTCACCACACGTTATAAGAACGCAACTTGAAATGCGCAGGACGACGATTAACTTGCAGGTCGAATATATACTAAGATGATATGTGTTCTTTCGGACATGTCCGAAAGCTGCTTACAGGCGTAGACAAACGTCAACGGGGACAGACGAAAATGTGTGCCCCCACCGGTACTCGAACCCGGCATCTCCTGCTTACATGGCAGACGCTCTATGCATCTGAGCCACGGAGGACACAGTGGGTAGCGCGACTGCAGGAATTTATCTCTTGCACGCCTCCCGCGAAACCCACATTCTCAGCGTATTGTCCCGCACTACATTCGTAGTGCCCCCGCCCATTATACTCATTTCTCGTGGAGCGTTGCCGATTCCCGTGAGAGTTCGGGCACTGTTTGTGCATTAGCACAGAAGAAGAAGATGGTCAAGTGGCCGGTGAGCCTTAACTATATATGTACTAAGATGGTATCTGTTCTTTCGGATATATATATATATATATATATATATATATCATCGGGGCACACAATTTCATCTGCCCCTAGTTGTGCTCCGCCATCCGGTTCTGCCCCATGTTTCCCTACTAGCAGAACACGAAACGAAGTTTGTTTCTCAGTCATAACTATGGAATTTCTTTACCAATGAGTGATGAAAAATACCACAAATATGATTCAAACATCGCTATTTTGAGGCCAAAAATGTCTGTCTGCTTACATCAGAACCTGAGTTTATTACGTGAAAATTTAGGTTACGTCGAACAGATAACAAGTGTCGTTGTGTTTGTGCAGGTGGAGGAGGGCGTGCAGGAGCTAGAGGCGGAGGTGGACAGCCGCGGCCTGGTGAGCAGCCGGCGGGAGATCAAGCTGGACGCCGAGCAGCGGCTCTTCTCGAACGGGAAGCGGCTGCGCCTGCGCTGTGACGCCGTCGTGGGCGACGTGAAGCGGCAGGCGCAGCGGTGGGCGGCGCTGGGCGGCGTCGGCTCGCAGCGCCTGCAGCAGGGCCCGCGCAGCGCCGGTCAGTACCCAGGGGACGGAGCGATCAGATAGCCAACCACTCTCCCGCCCTCGGGAGGACGTTTCCCACAAACGTCTGCCCTAGTGTACCAAACGTGACTTCAGCAGGATTCGTGTGTTTATTATTGTGAACTCTATGTCAAGTTCTCTATATATAGATCTCGAACATCAAATACGCTTCAAAGTGATTACGCAGTTCCTATACTGCACACTGAAATTAATCGCCATTTATCGCAGCACAGGTTCAAATGGCTCTGAGCACTATGGGACTTAACATCTGAGGCCATCAGTCCCCTAGAACTTAGAACTACTTAAACCTAACTAACCTAAGGACATCACACACATCCATGTCCGAGGCAGGATTCGAACCTGCGACAGTAGCGGTCACGCGGTTCCAGGCTGAAGCGCCTATAACCGCACGGCCACACCGGCCGGCCGCAGCACAGGCCCGCCGTATATGGCATTTTGGGCAGTCGTCTTAGCTTCCTTGTAGACCACGCGTTTCAATTTCCCCATATGTAAGAGTCCAGACATGCCAAGTCGTATGAGCGTTACGGGTATTTTGTGGTTCCCGAATGACTTATACGACTGTCTCGAAATGTTCTGTTAGGACAGGCGGGTCAACTGCTGGATTCTTACCACGTGGACTGCCTTATGTCCAGGAGAACATCATCCCATAACTGAGCGAGCATGTCTGTTAGAAACAGTGCATTCTCGTGATTATTTAGTCCCATATGTAAAACAGAAACCAATAATGCACTGTTCATTAACAAACAGAGGTCGTAGCTTATCCACTTGTCTCGGCCAGAGTGAATTTTCAACGGATTAAAAGCGAGTATAACCTATGGTTTTGTATATGACGCTTTATTCGGATTCCAATTCTTGCAGAGAAACGCCGCATTACTGTATGGCTTTCGTGGCCGTGATTAGGAGAACAATAACCTATTTACAAAGCCGTTGCCATGAAACTGCTGATGAAACGAAATACTAACTGTCATACCCACATTCAAGCTGCCGTCAAGTGACGTATGGAATGTATGTGACAGCTGCTAAAAAGTTTTTTGTATGTCTCTAAGTTTCTATTCCTTTTTGTTTCCCTGTTTCATTCTTTTTTAATGATGACAGTTCGTGTGGGCTTGACACGATCTGGATATATTTCAGTATATAACCACATGTTGCTCTAGCAGTTTGGCAACACACGCCATAAACGAAAACCATATGCACTTTTTCTGTTGTCGTATCCACCATTGAAGTCAGAATAACTTCACGAGCAAGATGTCTGATCCGTACAACAGCACAGCACAGACGAATGGCCACAAACAGCACACATAAACGCACGGATCACTCCTGAGTTACGTGTGTTCTTAGATTTGGTACAGCAGCCTCTGATGGCGGGAGAGTGATTTGGGGCACTGTTATCTTTTTGTTTGACAACGTTTCATATTAACTGTCTTCGAGTGCTCTTTCAAATCTCTCAGAGAAAGGTGTACAGCTTCATTCAAAAAATTAGAGTCGCTGACAAAAATCCGCATTAGTAAACGAGGAAAATTACTTGCATGCGTCAGAAAAGTTGGCACATTTTCCGCTGTAACTCAGCGAAAACTGCATTTCCATATATTTCCCCATTTTGTGTATATTTTTGGTGTGCATTTCACACAAATTATACCCAAAATACGATCAAAATAGTAAATATTAAATTAAATTCCACCAAAGCCACAACGTATCTCATTTACAATTCTACCAGTTTCGGAGGAATAACCTCCCACCAATTTGAGGAATTTTTGCGTTGTAAGCTGGAGGATTAATTCTAATGTACATAAATAAAGTTACCAATAAGAATCACAGTACTGATCAGTTGAAGACTGTGTAGAGTTAGCGACCCAGTTCACAATATTTTTCCTGTATCACTATGGTTCTGGCTCCACTTTATTTATAAACTACTTGGACGAAGGCTACGGTATTCTTTATAACGGTAATATTTTGGCTCCGTTCTCGATTTTATTTAGATGATGTAGCTTCCATCTGGTATCTTATCTTGGGATGGTTATTATTAAATGAAATAATTTGTGACAATAGTTTGGAAATAAAAGCTAATAACAGCAATTAACTTCATGATACCTAGTCCTGTACTACATCGCTACACTGGTGGTTCCGGGTTAGCGTCCATCATAAGACAAATCGTACAGACATATCTCCTCTGAAACGCTGCGTCTGAGCTTTTTCGAGTAAAGCTGAGGTCTAGGCAAACAGATAGCAAGGAAAAGCCGGGAGCCGCTGGAAAATTGAGAAATAGAAGTTCAAAATTTGAAACATCAACATAGACAGTAATCATTATCGTTTAAGAGAGCTGTCAAAACTGAACATTTTGTGTCGAATAAGTTTGTGTTTCGCACGTATGTGTCATCAAAAACGTTTATAAAACTAACTATTCGAACAAAGCTAAAGGGAAATAAAATCCACTTTATGGGGTACTGGATCTGATTTTTAATGTTTCAGTCAGAAAATACACTCCTGGAAACTGAAATAAGAACACCGTGAATTCATTGTCCCAGGAAGGGGAAACTTTATTGACACATTCCTGGGGTCAGATACATCACATGATCACACTGACAGAACCACAGGCACATAGGCACAGGCAACAGAGCATGCACAATGTCGGCACTAGTACAGTGTATATCCACCTTTCGCAGCAATGCAGGCTGCTATTCTCCCATGGAGACGATCGTAGAGATACTGGATGTAGTCCTGTGGAACGGCTTGCCGTGCCATTTCCACCTGGCGCCTCAGTTGGACCAGCGTTCGTGCTGGACGTGCAGACCGCGTGAGACGACGCTTCATCCAGTCCCAAACATGCTCAATGGGGGACAGATCCGGAGATCTAGCTGGCCAGGGTAGTTGACTTACACCTTCTAGAGCACGTTGGGTGGCACGGGATACATGCGGACGTGCATTGTCCTGTTGGAACAGCAAGTTCCCTTGGCGGTCTAGGAATGGTAGAACGATGGGTTCGATGACGGTTTGGATGTACCGTGCACCATTCAGTGTCCCCTCGACGATCACCAGTGGTGTACGGCCAGTGTAGGAGATCGCTCCCCACACCATGATGCCGGGTGTTGGCCCTGTGTGCCTCGGTCGTATGCAGTCCTGATTGTGGCGCTCACCTGCACGGCGCCAAACACGCATACAACCATCATTGGCACCAAGTCAGAAGCGACTCTCATCGCTGAAAACGACACGTCTCCATTCGTCCCTCCATTCACGCCTGTCGCGACACCACTGGAGGCGGGCTGCACGATGTTGGGGCGTGAGCGGAAGACGGCCTAACGGTGTGCGGGACCGTAGCCCAGCTTCATGGAGACGGTTGCGAATGGTCCTCGCCGATACCCCAGGAGCAACAGTGTCCCTAATTTGCTGGGAAGTGGCGGTGCGGTCCCCTACGGCACTGCGTAGGATCCTACGGTCTTGGCGTGCATCCGTGCGTCGCTGCGGTCCGGTCCCAGGTCGACGGGCACGTGCACCTTCCGCCGACCACTAGCGACAACATCGATGTACTGTGGAGACCTCACGCCCCACGTGTTGAGCAATTCGGCGGTACGTCCACCCGGCCTCCCGCATGCCCACTGTACGCCCTCGCTCAAAGTCCGTCAACTGCACATACGGTTCACGTCCACGCTGTCGCGGCATGCTACCAGTGTTAAAGACTGCGATGGAGCTCCGTATGCCACGGCAAACTGGCTGACGCTGACGGCGGCGGTGCACAAATGCTGCGCAGCTAGCGCCATTCGACGGCCAACACCGCGGTTCCTGGTGTGTCCGCTGTGCCGTGCGTGTGATCATTGCTTGTACAGCCCTCTCGCAGTGTCCGGAGCAAGTATGGTGGGTCTGACACACCGGTGTCAATGTGTTCTTTTTTCCATTTCCAGGAGTGTACATTCTCTTACACCTCTAACTTTGAATATATTTTATTTCTAGTGTTAACACTTATATCAAATTATTACAAAGTATCGCATTTTTCTCGTTCGGTTTACCGTAACCGATGTTCAAAAGTGCCTTCCACCTTGTCCTAAAACCGTCGTTAAAACAGTCGTGCACGGATCTCAGTATAAAGTACCTCCCCATATGAAAACGACCGGCATGCTTCACGAATACGGTCATATCATCTTGCGTTGCAGGCAATTGTAATACAGAATGTTCCTGATGCGCCTGTTGAAAAAAAAAAAAAAAAATCAGTTGGGAGCTATATCTGGCGATCGTGAGGGAAATGTTATTGGCTGTCATCCACCACGCTATGGACTAGAAAAAACGTAATGGAAAATGCACCCTAGCCGAAAAAGTAACCATTTTCTTAGTGGAAAATCTTGTAGCAACCCTGTCAGTGGAGGTTGGAGAAATTCGGAGTACCGCACACTATTTAAACGTTCATCAAATATTTCGGTCGGATAACTTTATCATGAATGGGTCAGGAATTGCTGTAGATGCTCCAGAAGTGCCATTTACGTTGCTTACGTTACCGTTGAGGGTTCTCTTTTGATCAATATTGAGCACTGTGGCTATTTGACTTGCCATTAGATCTGTAAGTGTCACAATTATGAGGATCGTTTGTTCCTGATTTTCATTTACAAACGAGTCGCAGAAGGCGGTTATTTACGAAATCATCTTCTCTTAATGTCTAAAAAGGCCGTGATAATCATCTAAACAAATAACATGCAGAATTCTCTTGACGGTGCTACTTCTCACCTCTGAATCACATACCATATTTTAGTTTGAGTCGAAAGTTACTGCAGTGACACAATCTGCGGTTCTGTTGTCTCTATGATACGTTCTGACTTTGTTACGATTATGACTCAGCTGGACCTAGCCACTATTGCAACCTGTGCCCAGCGTAGACGAGTTTGATACCATTCTGCACAAACCAGGTCTGCTTGTTCGTAATGATGGTGACATCCCACCAGCTTCGGCTTGATGGTGTAGGGCATAGCCGGGTAGATATTCTTCTTGATATCACCGAAACTTCCTAAAATTTAAAAGAAATCGAACAATGAATGTTAAGTTTTGAGAGCTCTTTACAACGATGTTGATTTTCTCTCGAGTTCCTATTCAAAATGACAGTCCGTATCAACCACGTATTGTGTTACATAATAGGAACAGCTATTGTCATTGAGTGCATACTTGCAAAAGGGCTAAGTGATACTACCAGATTGTAAACTGGTAACGTCAGACGACAGCATGCCAATGCAATATCATGTAATGTCCTAAGGTACAGTAGCTGATGCTTCTCTCGTTTAATCACGCAAAAGGTGACCAGAACTTATGGCACTGAAGTTTGGAGAAATGTAACTTCAACAACTTTTATATGAATTTTGCTTATGATAGGTCTATCCACAATCTCTTAGCACATACGAGGGTTGCCCAGAAAGATTCTCAGCTGAAAACAATGATACGAATGCGAAACGTTGATATGAATGCATAACGTTGAGTATGTACTATTAGAAGTCTCCTGAGTAATCGCGCCAAGCTTTCGCCACTTCCCACAGGTAGAATTTCTGCAGAACTGTTTCAAAATGGCGTCTGTAGGCGATGTGCGTTACAAGCAACGTGCCGTCCTTGAATTTCTCACTGCAGAAAAACTGTGGGGAATATTCACAAACGCTTGAGCAAAGTCTATGGAGCATCTGCTGTCGACAGAAGTACTGTTAGTCACTGGAAGCGGAGGGTGACGTCATCAGAATGCTCCACGGTTTGCGGCGTACGGGGAGACCATCCAAGGCTGTCACACCTGGCACACCTCACCTAGCCCGCTCGAACTTCCGCTTGTTTGGGCCATTAAATGATTCCACTCGTGGAAGACATTTTGAGGATGATGATGAGTTGATTCACTCACTGAAGCACTGGCTCCGCCACCAGGACGAGGACAGGTACCGACAGGGCATACACGACCTTCTTTCGTACTGGAAGAATGCCATAGAACGAGATGGAGATTACGTGGAAAAATAGGGTGTGTAGATAAAGCACCATTCTTTCGTGTGTGAAATTCTCATTATGTACAATGAAGAATTGTTGTAGAAAAATTGCGGTGAATTACTTTCTGGGCAACCCTCATTGTTCAAAGAGCATGAAATAAAATTCGTGGTCTTACCTAATAGAAATAAACCTAACACAACATTTCTAGATCACCGCAGTACTTGTGAAGGAGCATCTGCATTCCACTGATACGTAAATTAACATATGCGGTTCATAATCGCTATTTTCAAACACGTTAAAGACGTTTCGAGGTGAAACATTGGACCAATCCGTAAAGAGATTCGGTTTCTGGATGGTGAACTATGACGTAAAGTACAATTTTCTGAAAACTGCGAAATCATATGTCTGTTAGGTCGTACATACAGACAGTGAAATATCTGTGGTATGTTTGAATATATCAGTATTAATAAAAATTTCTAGGTGCTGGTGATAATTAATTTCGATGTTTAAATGATAAGAATGATGATCCACTTTTGTCATGAAATAATTTCAGAACTTTGTCTCAATATCCAAGTGAGTTCAAAATTCGTTCTTGGTACTGCACTGAAACAAACTGCAGGATCAAAACTCATCCCGGTATTCCGGATACCCAGACTTACCACATCTCTTTCCCTAGTACGAACTCTGGTAACACACGCGGTAATAACTGATTATTAAACAAATCATTCATAGTTACGTTCCGAAGCTAAGTTCCAGCCTTTTGCAGAAGTTCCCTAGGAAAGTTCGTGTCCCAAATTACACAGATATAATCCGAGTATTTAGAATCTTACAAATACATTTCTCATACAGTGTTGCTACACAATTGGAAGCAAAATACGCAGAAACTATGAGTAGCATTTAATACACTAGTAAACTAAGTGATCGATCATAGTGTACTAGACGCCCTGTCAAAGGTGAAGTTATTCCTGAAGGTTACGAATAAATGTTTTGTGCGGTAAGAGTTGGCGCTCTATTACAACTCAGACATGCACGACGACGGTGTTGACATTAGGCGTTTTGGGGATCTCGACACCGATTAGCATTAATCGTAATGCTTCTCGAATCACCGTAGCATTGAGCACTGATCTAGCCGTCTGATGCGGAGGCATATCCATATGGAAATCACTGTGTCTGGTAGAGAGCTCCAAAACCACGATACGATGCAGAGAGTCCTGACACAGTGGTCGGCAACGGCATGTGTAAACATTACAGACTGGCCGAGGCCACGCTATATGTGAAGGGAACTGGAAACCTAGTTTTGATGTGTCTTGCGAGATTGGTTGGGCCTGTGGAATTTTAATTTTCAACTTTTGCGCGTTTTGCAAGGATGACTATTTTATACGCCATGAGGGATCATTGCTCTGTAAGTAAGGTAATGGAACAGCCGACACTCCTGTTTACCGTTGGATATATTTTTCTCACTAAAATATTTGCTATACAACTGTATTAAAGGGTATCTGATGTACTTTTATTTTTGCAACTGGCCATTTTATATCTTAATTACCTGGATCTTGCGAGATTCTGGTTTACGACTTGGCTTGCTCTCGATGACGCTTTTAACTCCCTACTGTCCTAGTCTTGTTAATCCATAATTCGAATAAATGTCATTCCATGACTGTTGCTTATGATGATGTATCTCAGTGCACATTTAGCTCATTTTTACGATTTGAATATGCTTGTCAAAAGCAGCCGAAACTAGCCCTCATGCTTTAGTTGTATGATATAAGGTACGGTCTAAGCTGTAAAAGCTCTTTTATATTGAAAACGTTTTATTCAGTAAATTACATATCTGAGATTTATCGACTGGCTGTTGCCAGGTTTACGTCAGTTTTCGCGCATGGATCCAAATTTGAAGCTCATGAAGGTATGGAAAATAACAAACGAGGCAACTGTTAATTAATGTTCTAACAATTTAAAAATACATATTTCATCAGTATGAATAAGAACAATCTGAAAGATGAAACACTGTATTAGGAATGCTTTGCCCATATTTGGATTAACTGCGGCTACGATGGAATCTTAGTCTCGCTGTCAGTACAAGTTTCTCCAGACGACCTCGAATGGCTTCTATTGCTGCTGCACTAGAACCCGTCTTGGTTCCTAGCACAAAGCCTGAGTCTAGTCAAGTCGTTCACCGCTAATTACGCAACCCTGAATCATGCAGAGCGTAGCGCCTAAGGATCTCGCTCTGAGGTGGAATGGTTCGTTGAAAGTAGTTTGTGGTAATTTTAAATAATTACTTACTATTTGGTGGATTGTGAGGTAACGCATCAAAAACGCTTTTTGTCCGTAGTGTCTTCCAAGACATGAAAAGAAAAGCCGAAGTTAGAAAGTATGTTTTTCGCTTCCAACTGTGGGGTTACTTTGGTGCACACTGACAACATCATAGTAACTTCAATAAAGCGAAATGAATTCTGAAAGGTCAATAAAGCAACGTGAAAATTCCGAAAGTTGTATTCCTTGATTACAATGGTTCCTGAGCGCAACTGAGAAATATATGTGCGTACAAAATTGTACTTCTGAGAAAAACGGTTTTTCTTAGGGTAACATGAAATGCATATCGTTTAATTTGTAGAAAAAATATTTCTTTTTTTGAGAGTTGTAGAACTCGTCGTTGCTGTAAGACTTATTAACATAGAACTGTATCAATATACGGAAAAAATTTCCACACCAGAATTTAAGGTTTTGAGGGGTTGTATTTAACGATATTATATTGTAATTATCCTATTATTTGAAATTCTGAGTTTACTTTGTTTCCTATTGATACATGTAGCTTTCAGGCACTATAAGACTTAATTCGCCTTGCAGGATGATTCTAATTTGTCAAATAAAGACATTATTTGACAGCCGTGGTGTTATGTGTTAGAGAATGCTTGGAGTGCGCAGCAGCAACGAATCACAACTTAGTTTTATTTTACTTTGTTTAAAAAAGCACCGTTACCTGTTTCAAAATACTCATTCATCTTCACACAGCTTACATGATTTTACCAAAACACGTGGACGTTGACTTGAAAATAAATTGCAATAGGATAAACAAAAATTCATGTTTTGAGAAGTGTGACAGTTCTGGTTGAGCAAGCTCGTGTTACAATTGATCGTACGTGAAATGATTATCAGGGACATTTGATTTTATCATCTTTGGTTCTAAAATGGCTCTGAGCACTATGCGACTTAACTTCTGAGGTCAACGGTCGCCTAGAACTTAGAACTAATTAAACCTAACTAACCTAAGGACATCACACACATCCATCCCCGAGGCACGATTCGAACCTGCGACCGTAGCAGTCGCCTGGCTCCAGACTGTAGCGCCTAGAACCGCACGGCCACTCCGGCCGGCTTTGTCGTCTTTCACTAACGAATAACTCTTACGTTGAGCTTTGCTTTACACAACATCTCACTGTGGCCTTCATTACTACCTAAGTGTGTTGGGCAAGAACACTATACACCTCATCACACCATTATGTATCACGATACTGCAGGATCTATTACGCCTAAGTACTTTGTGACGATTATGCATTTATTTTCATCAGACATAATTGAGTAAAAGCTCATTGTTATGTAAATCTTATAAAATGAAGTAAAATATCTGCCGAGGACTCATGAGAATTCTAATTAATGTGTTACCTAGTGCACTTTTTGTATATAAGTTCCTCCTCTCATTATTCATATATATATATATATATATATATATATATATATATATATATATTCTGAATGTCATTACAGTTGAGTAGCTCTGTTCAAACGCATACAACATTCGATTTCATCGTCCTTTCTTGGCGTGAGCCGTAATTCTTAGTTCAGACACTGAAGATATCAAAAAATATTTCGGTTTTAAACAGCCCACTTTGTTTTACCGACGCTTCCTTTTTTAATGGCAAGGAGCTAGAGTGGCCATCAAAATGTCGATACGAAGCAGTATAACGGCAAATGCTTAGCTAAGATGACATTCCCGTAGACAGAATGTCAAAATATACGCAAAGACCATATAAAACCGGTTGCGTACACAGTTGCATGTATTAGTAGTTGTAGTTTTATATACTCCTCATTCGGTGAGTTAAGCCTGTATTCACAGTGACAGTGGAGCGAATATGCGGGTAGAACTAGTTGCGCCATGATCAATTTCAGTTATTTCAAACGATGTAAATTAATATTAGAATGGCCTGTGACAACACAGTAACGACATAGGTCACCAGCATCGTTCCGTAATGAAAAGCGGAATTGAATAGTACACTGCATCAGTATGCTGATCAATGCCCACGTGTTCAAACCTGAACGCGGGCCTTTGCACATAAATCCAAAACTTTGCTACATTACCTACATTAATAAGCTCACAATGCAAAGCCAACAAATAAAATCATCTTGGCAGAAACAACAGATTAATGAATTCCGTAGCTTTCGGAGGACTTTAAGGTAGGTGTTTATTTATATGATTATAGCATTTGTTCTTGCCTCTTTTTAATTTTATACAGAGTTGCTGTATCTATTAATGTTATCTCATGTAGGCACAAGACATCATGGCTGACAGCATAATGGAATGTAGACTACAACCCGCTGTTCATCATTCATGTGTAATGCTTATACTGCACTGTAAAAGAACTTCGTCAAATACTTTTTTATAAAAGGCGTTTCATAGAATCTTTGGGATGTTCTGGGGTTGTTTTATCGTATCTTTTGTAAAGGTTCGAGCGTGGTGCTAACATCTATAAAAGATATTTCAAAGAATTTTTACAGTGTAATACTGACCTAGTATAAACGGCAGCACTTTAACGGCTCGTAGGCTGCGAGAAGACACATTAGACCTCAGCTCATTTCAATAAAAATTTCACGGAAACCTACCTCATTCTCGCCCTTCCTTAGAGATCTTAACAGAGAAGCATTATAAAGAAACCTACTCTCCACACTAGAAGAGGGACAGTATAACATGCCTTAATTAGTATATCGCTTGCTTAGACACAATATATCCAACTCAATATCTTTATCAACTCAAACACGTAATTTTGGTTAGGAATAAAGTACGTTCTTCTATGCTGCTTACATAGGGCCAAGACATAACGACGAGAAGGCCTTATGCTATACACGTAGCTGGTGTTGCCATTCTACTTAGAATACCATAGACGTGAACTTCAACTCTTTCAAAAGTTATTTCGAGTTTATGAGCGCAGTGGAGACCTGATTATTCTGCTCTACCCTTGAGGTAACACATATTTCGCTTCGGTTCCTTCTAGCATTACGGATGCGAGTAAGATAACGGCTAACTGTCTTCGTTGAATGACCCCATGTCAGTGTCTCGAACGTATACCACAAAATGATCCAAACGCTTGACAATTTTCCTCAATATCATTTCCCCTGAACTGTTCTGTAAAACTGATCGTGTTTGAAATTCCGTGAAAAGACGGGAGAAAGAAAACCACTGTTTTCTTAATGTCTCTGAAATGTGACTGTAGAAAATTTTGTTTGTACGTTGTCAATCATTCCATGAAAGGAGATATTTAAAAGAAAACTAGCACAATGAATATCACATCTCATTTGACTCAATAGGTGACTTTACTTAGAAGTTCTACTTCACTTTGAGGAATCACAAAAAACAGAGCATGCAGAACATTTTGGCTGAACTCTTATCGTGCTGTTATATACTAAACGGATAACATAGCTCTAAGATAGACGACAACGATCCTGACATACATAATTTCGATTCATGATACACCAGTAACAGATTACTGGCCCCTAGGGAGATAATAACTGCTGTCAATAAATCTTGATAATTGGTAAAATTTTGACATACCGAGTTTCGGATTCAGACTTCGTGCTTATCGCGGGTAACCTCACCTGAGCACACTTTCAAGTCTGAATCGTACTTCCATTACCAGTCATGTTTTGCACCAGCAGGATTCCGGAATCACAGGTGGAAACATCAAGGGCACTGAAATCTGACGTTAGGACTGCAGGAAAATTCAGATCGCCTAGTGGTTAAAACGACCTCGCACAAGATCTGACTGAAGTACCGTGATAGCACAAATTATCGTTTGTCACTGTATATTCATTACATCGACGGTTCAGAGTATTTCATACCCACCGATCCACTGAATCCATTCCAGATTATTTAATCAACCTCCAACCTGGAAATGTCGCTGCACGGAAGATGGATTTCTAAGTGGCTTTGAAAACGTAAATACGTATGAATCTTAGAAAGCTAAGCTACTGGGTAAGAAATATTTCTTTCCATTTCTGCCTGAAATTCGCCAAATAATCTCAAGCTTCACTTCAATCTTATGGACCAAGGACAAGGAATTGTGTATTGGAAATTCACGTATGTTCTGTCTGAATAAACAGCAGTTATAAACCTATAGGAATTAAAGTATGACGTACTTATTTATAACGCGCGGTTAGACACCCGAACCAGTGATTACTTTGGTGTCTGGCAGGTTCACTTTCGTAAGGCAACGTAAAATTTCGGACGTATATCTCTGAGATACCTCACTACAAGCCATGTCCCACTACGTGTGTTGCCACTACTTCTGTTATGAATGTAGCTATACACATACATTTCAGGACTTCTTTAATGCCATCTATAAATCTGTAAGTGTCGACAAAGTTCCAGTCTGCCACATAGCTAATTAATTACGCACTTACGGAACACTAAACTGGGTATATCATTAGACCTGTGACTCTGCTGATAGAACGTGACACGCCGCTCTCATCGTTCCTCACCGAAGTGTTCTTGTACTATTACCGTTCAGGATATATGGTATACAGGAAGTTTCTTTATTATATGTTTTCCCACAGTGTGCAGCTTCCTGGAAGAAATAGTTAAGGAACCAAAGAAAAAAAGAGTGCCTGCGGTTATTTTCGTAGGAAATTAGGCGCTTTGACACCCTCTTTCCCCTAAGAACCACTGACCTTTTCTTAGTGTAATGGCTTGCGTGCCCCAAAGATAAAAATACCGGTACCGTAGGTGTACCCATATCGCAGGGATGTCTGTAGACATGTCAGAATAATGCACTGTTTTAGAAGTAGAGTATGAACATTTTCAGTAGCTGCAGGGGCCACACCCAATATGATTTACTGATCTGGTATTACAACGTTAGTGCAAAATGTCTCGCAATGTTAGTGTTGTGAGCTGTGGTAACTTGACATGTGTTATGCAATGATTAGGTGGAAGTCACTTCGATAAAACCATTAAAACTGAAGTACAAGCAAATGATCGTAATACATTTGCACAGTCACGACATTATGGAAACTGAATTCCCGCATACATGGGCTCACACAGCTACATTGCTTACAACTTCGTAGTGATGGACATAACTCCATTCAGGTTACACGAAATGTTAGGAACTAGCATGTAAAAAGAAATTTAAGATGTTACCTTTGCTGTAAGTGCAGGCTCATTGTGAACGTAGAAATTACATTTTCTAGGTGGAAAGCGTTTATCTGGTTGCAGGGGCGGGATCGAAAAGCCATAGTGTGATTTTTAGATTTTTTCTCGGGCACTTTTTGGCAGTTGCCTGTCTGTTTACGAGTCTCTGCTAAAGCCAAAACTATTATTAAACAGGTCAGACACGATAACACACAGAACAACGTTTACGCGTTTCGCAGGGAGATGATGTATACAACTTTGCACTCTTAAGTCAAATGACAACCGTGACAACAGGGAAGCCAAACCATACAATTGAAATAAAAACTGGAAAATTAGCCGATAGCCAATGGTTGATTCCCTCGTAGACAGGATAAGATGTAGTGGGAGGAATATATGGAAGGAATTACAAAATACTGCATTTTAAACAGAAACGAGGAATGTGTCTCAGGAGTTTGTAACGTAGTATGCAGGAATAAGAAAATAAATCCTATTATGTTAGATTTAACTATCAAAGAGCCAAGGTTGGATGCAAAAGAGTATTTGACGGTACCTATTCGCTACTATTGCGGTTAGAATGATCACATAAATCTAGATCTGAATAACGTGTTTGCTAAATTAAGAAATTCATTTGAAGGACGCCGAGTCATTTCGAACGAAATGTCATATATTAAGTCTGTAATTAGGTAATTCCAATCGGAAGCGGTCAATATTATCCCTATAGAACAGCTGAGATAACGCGAAAAACAAACAGTAGGTGGAGTTTATCTTTGTCGAAACAGTGAAAGTAAGAAAGTATTTGCATTTTTTTGGGACAGGGGGTGGGGGGGGGGGGGAGGTTGGGATGTAGACGGTGATCGGCGATTTTCTGTTCCGAATAACGATTGCACAATTTTCCTGAAGCAATGAAGGTAAACCACTGAAACCAAAATCGTGATGAGCGGACGAACGTTTCATCACCGGCTTTCCGAAAAGCGAGTTCAGCTTCTTAAAAAGGGCATCGAACGAGATTCTAGCCGAATATGTGTTGTAATACAAGTATTAGAAACAACACTGTACTCGTTATGAGATGCCGTTCATAGCATAACGGCCTTTATTACAGGTTTTGTCACAAAAGTATTCTTAGAAGCTGTAAAGGATGTCATATAAGATTTCCAAACCGCAAAATGCCGTATTCGTTGGTGTTTGCTCGTATTGGAGTGATAGCGACAGTGTACGCTAGAGGTTAAAATCCCGTCGTGAAATGTAAGTTTAGGTTCTCCTTAAATCATTTCTGACGAATGCTGAGTCAATTTAAATATGGACCGGCTGATTCCATTTTCCATCGTTGCCGAGCTGTGCAGTCACGTTTCTAATGACCATGCCGTCGATGTAATGTTGAATTGTTCCTACCTACTTTAGTTTCCTTTATTTTTGGGCGAAATTCCACTTGTCTAGGGACATAAATATATGCTTTTAGTATGACTTATACTTTTCATCTTCTACATTATACGTCATTTAAATTTGACATTCCGTGATCGATGGATCGAGTGCGTCATTTACTACCAACGACCCCCAGGAAGGTCTGATTTCTCGTAGGAGAACGTGGAAGGATAGAGAATTGAACGCAAAAACAGTGAATATATGATAAAAATAAAGTGAATTACATTATGAATAGTACTGCTTAGTCCACTGAATGAAATTGAAAGGGGTTTGGCTACAGCACAACCTAATTTTTAAATTTCATTTCAACTGCCTGACAATACGTGAACAGTTTTACTAACCTATTTATATGCTCTTTTTATCATTTTTGCAGGTTTTTTTAATGCAAACAGGAAACTAGCTGGAATGGTACACAAGGAGAAAGGACAGATTTTTAAACGGGCTATTTACTTCAAAATTCTCCGTACTGTTGCCTTCTGATATATTAACCATTGCAGTTGAGACATCCTGTATTATATAACGACAAAATGTCACAAATTTAGCGAAGAAACCAAAATTTTCAACTGGGTTTTAGGGATAGGAGACAAAATACTACGTGCTACACCACAAGTAAATCTGAAATGTCTTTCACTACACTGCTTCCCATTCTGTGATTCACTTCAGCGTGGAGTGATTCGCCACTGTGAAGAGCGTGGCGGAGAGCATCTCAAAACTTGTTAGGGTTTCTTCCCGTTCTGTTAACGTATGCTGGCGGGAAAGAATGACTGACTGGACACCTCTGCGAGGGTTGTAATTGATATAATTTGGTCTTTGCCACCCCGACGGGAGCAACAGGTAGAGCGTTGTAGTAAACTTCTCGATTTATCATTCAAAGCTGATTCTTTAAACTTTGTAAGTAGAATTTCTGATTAGAGTTTCGGTCTATATTCAAGTTTCTGCCAGTTTTCTTCTTTAGCATCTGCAAGACACTCTCCCACTGGTAAAAGCAACCATTGACCTTTATTGCTGTTCTTCCTGCATAATTTCGGTATCCACTGTTAGTCCTGTTTTGTGTGTATCTCATATACTTGAGCAATATTTTGTGGATGAGTCGCACGAGAGCTCTGCAAGTGAACTCCAGTTTTTGTAGTATCCATCCAATAAACTACAGTCCGGCACCTGTTATGCCTACGGCTAAACGTAGGTTAATCTTCCCATTTCGTATCTCTACACTCATTTACTCCCAGGTATTTGTATTAATTCAGCGGATGCAGTTGTGACTCGTTGTCATTACAGTCATAGAACAGTACACTTTTCCTCCTTTATGAAGTGTACGCTTTTGCATATCTGAACATTTAAATCAAACTGCCGATCACTGCACCACTTCGAACTCTAATATCTTACGGAATAGTTGTGTAGTTTTTATCAGAGAGTTCTTCATAATAGATAAGTACATCATATACGAAAATCTGAGGTCACTCTTAATATTCCCTTTACGGTCGTTAATATACAGTACAGTTCATGACACACGACTCTGTGAGGCACCTGAAGTTGCTGCAACACCTGTCGATGATTCTCCATCCTAGGTAACATGTTGTTTCCTCCCAACAAGGAAATTTCAAACTAGTCACAAATATTGACTCATTGCCCATACTATTATATCATCTGTAACATGTGTAAGTGTGGTACTGAGTCAAATGCTTTTCGGAAGTCATAAAGTACTGTATCTACATGCATGTCTTTGAGCACGTTCAAGGAGTTGATACGAGATTGTGTGCAGTTGGAATAAAACGATTAACTTTAAAGTATGAGAGTAAAAAAAAAATATCTAAAACATATTCCAACCACTTACAATACTCGTTAAGCTGTAAAAGGTACAACTTTTTTTGTTCAGAACATATTCTACACATTTACAGTACTAATTTGTAAACAAAATTTCTCGTTTTGTTATCCGGGAAATATATCTACAAATTTTTCGAATTTCCTACTGGAGAGCAGGCTACGTATAGTTGACCCTGAGAGAAGCAGGAGTCCTTCAGTTTGACGCCGCAATATTTTAAAGTATGTCCCTGCGCTTTTTTAATTGTAATTGTAATTGTCGATTGGAAATTGCAGTCTTTTAAATTGGAATGGCAGTTCAGTATAGGGATAAATGGTTTATGCCCTTTGTACTTTCCAGTCATGTTCGGCTTCGATGATGTTATTCGATAACTGCTTGACGATCATCCATATTCCATTAAATTGTTTTGGTGAGTTTAGATTTCTCAGTAGCATGATCGGAGATCCAGTTTTAAGTCGAAGGCAGTGTAATGGCATTCCTGGTTCTTCAAATGAGTGTAGAAATCCTGTAGGGCGGGTCACGCTTTCTTCAACACATACCATCGTGTCGATCGATTCGTATATTCTCTCTTCACCGACCGTTTTCTTGTGAATATTAAAGTTGACATCGTTGACAGTATTAATTTTATTTGCCAAAATTGCCGTTTCAAATAGACAGACCGGATTCGTATATTGTGAACAATGTTTGGATAAATTTGGTCGATTGGTTCTTTTCCAGAAGTAGTTACTTTGCAGATATTACTGTTGAATTTAATGAGGTCTGTCGTTTGGTCAGTGGGATATGTGGCTTCGCCAATTTGTAAGAGTTGTTGAGCAAAATGTGCTATTGTTTCGTCTTTCGATAGCTCAACTCTCATATTTTTTGTTAGTTGCAGTATTTGTGTGTGGAGCCAGAGAAGTGATTTCTTAAGCATGCATTGATCTCGTGCCGCGCGGGGTAGCCGCTCCGTCTGGGGCGTCTTGTCACGGTTCTCACGGCTCCCCCAGTCGGAGGTTCGAATCCTCCTTCGGGCATGGGTGTGTGTGTCTGTCGTCCTTAGCGTAAGTTAGTTTAAGTTAGATTAAGTAGTGCGTAAGCCTAGGGATCGGTGACCTCAGCAGTTTGGTTCCACAGGAACTTACCAAACAATTTCCATTGATTTCGTCTGCTTGTGTCGACTTATGGGTAACTGGATGTGTATGTCGAAAAGCCACTGAAAGTATGAGCAGAGAGCTATTCCCATCACTTTGAGTTTCCTCGCAAATCCTGTAGTAATATGTCAATCGTTTATAGTGACTTTTTACGCGCCATTGTGCACTCGTCTAAGTAGATAATTTTATCTTGCTTCATCCCGTTCAGATGCTCTTGAGATTTTACATGCCGGGAATTGTTCTTCGGCTGTATTCAGCGGTAGTTGTATTGCGGAATGGGCAGTTCGTCC
The DNA here is from genome assembly GCF_021461395.2 of Schistocerca americana. NCBI lineage: Eukaryota > Metazoa > Arthropoda > Insecta > Orthoptera > Acrididae > Schistocerca > Schistocerca americana. The sequence continues at coordinate 972,189,227 of NC_060130.1, read as the reverse complement.
TGCTTCCATTAGTGTGGTTGCAATGTCCGACAATGTCAGTGCAAGTGCGATATGTTGTTTAGCACGTATTTCTGCCAGCAACAGATTTATTAGAAACGTTTTCCCGGTGCTGCCTCGTGCGCCTCGTGTTTCCAAGTAAATAATTTCACCTGTGTTGATGTCAATCCCGTCAATGATAACGTTGTAAATTTCCTTTTGGTTGACAATGATGAGTGTTTTGTTGTGACCAATGCACTGAAGTAGTTCGTTGATATTGTAGCTATCTTCCTTTATAATTTCGAAGTTATTCCACTGATAGTATCTTTTCGTGGGGCTTGAAATCCAAGCTGTACTAAGGTCTGCTTTTTTTATAGCTAAGCATTTATCTTCTAGACGAATGAGTGTTTCATGTAAGATGTCATTTAAGGTGTCGTTCAATTCGATGGTCAGTTCAGGACGAGCTTGTCGGATCTAGTACAGCATGTCATCACTGATACACTCTTTGAAGGAGTCCAATAGCTTTTTTGGTTTCGATGGGTTACATGTTGTTAGAATTATGGCGAATAAGTCATTTGTTTAGCTGAGGCTGTGAATGAGGCTTCTTGTAGTGTTAATTCCCCGTGGTTGTCGTCTTCCAGTAGTCCTAAGCGGTGGCATGCTTCTCTGTACGTCTGGCACAGGCAATTGTCCACAGACTTGACATCTGTGAAACTTGTTGATCCCCGGATTTTGTGTAACAACATCCGGAGATAGAAACATCCTGCATTGTTACGATGTACAGCGTATACTCGGCGTAGTGCGACAGTTCTCAAGATTCTTGGATGATTTTCTACAATAATTCCTTGGTTTCGCCGTTGACAGATATTTCTTGTTGTGCTCCATGTTTAACAGGTAGAGATGTCGACGTACAGTAATGTTTTCGCGTATGGATCCGTTTGACACAGTTGCTAAAAAGCAGATAATGACGTATTATGAAGTGGTTCTCCTGCAGGTTTCTGGCTGTGTTTTTTGTGAAGTAAACGCTCTGTCCATCCTAATACACTGCTAGACAGTGTATGGTTGGTTCGCCTTCGTGTATGGGAAAACCGAAAATCCGCAAGCTGCTTCGTTGCTGCCGATGTATCTTCACATTTAGTACGTGAGGATCTCGTCGATTCTCTTTTTTTGTTCACTGTCTTTGGCTATTTGTAATACTGCCATGCCACTGGCTTTGTCCACCCACTTACAGACTTACTTCATAGATTTCACTGGATTGCAGTATTGTACGTTAATGTGTGCTTGGAGTATTTTGGAAAGTGGTGTGTTATATGGTACTACCGACTGATTATCTATTTCCAGTTCGTCACTGCCGCGTTTCCGTATTTTTGCTGTGAAGCTGCCGTGTTTGGGTGATCGTCTTCTGTGTTTCGAATAGTCATTAACTCCGTTTTGTATGTCATCGAAGTATGGGTTTCGGTGTTTGTTTGTACATTTTCCATCATTCATACGTGGCGAATTGGGGTATAATCGTACAGTTCCGGATCTTCTTGTGGATCGGAAGATTCAGGCTGGATGATTTTTCGATATCCGTGGGATGAATTCTGTCGTGTGCCCATATGAGATTATGTGAGTGAGGCAGTCTTCGGTTGTGCCATTCGATTGTGTTTATCCAGCATCTAATGGTTCCAAAGATGTATTACTTTGTGATGAATTCGGTAAATCTCATGTATTTTAGTTGGAAAACTCGGACTGTTATGTCGTGCCGATGCATGGGGTCTTGTCCGTATCTTAGTTGTTCATAGATTTCTGTCCACGACGAGTTGCATATGAATGTTATGGAGACGTCAGGTCGTCCATATTTTCTTATGTTGGTTATAGCATCTTGAGGCTATTCGTGTATGAGTCTCGAACTTCCTATGTATGATGAGGATAAGATTACCATTGTTCCAGTGTCGTCAGTATTTCCGTCATTTAAAATTCTTAAAATTCTTTTCATTCAGTCTTATGTATAGAAATAATGCGTTCCGTTTCTATTTGTGCCACACATCTACCAGGAATTGTTGGAATGAACGGCGAGTGTTGAGGATGTGATTGTATGTTTCATTATCTCTGATCATTAAGCGGCAAGCGCCGAACTCCTTGGAAGTGACTTTCCTTTGTTTCTACGCTTGTTACAGGTTGGATTTTGTCCCATTAAAATTATATCCGTGGGGTATTCCGGAATTTTTCTGTACATTCTGGAATCTTTCCGAAGAGTTCAGACAATTTCGGAACGCTCCGGAACATCCCGGATCATTGTAGAACATTCCGGAACATTCTGGTATGTCGTGGAATGCTCCCGAGTACTCTCGAATGTTCTGGAATGTTTCAGAAATTTCTAGAGGGTCAATCTTCCCTGCCGTAATTCTTCAAAAGCACTTCCTTCGGGGGAAAATGGAGCCTCCTTCCAAGTATCGTAGATACAGGGCTATCACACCATATAACTCCCTTGCTCGTACTGAGACTCCTTTCCGAAATTGATCAGCACGCACATAGTGCAATTACTTTTATAATATATATTGATTAAAAGAGGGAGTACGCCAGTCGCGAATCCTGTATAATCTGATACGCATTCTAATGGGACCTTAAGTTTCGTTCAGTTTTAACCATTACATCCATTCCCCAAATCCACTGACGCTAACTTCCGTATCACGCCTCTTTCCTGTGGAGCGAGAGTTAACTGGGGTGATGTTCAGAATTTCTGTTTTTGCTTTGCTGACCTCGACTTTAGTTGCTGTGTCTTTCATATGTGTGTGCACATAATATAACAATTTCTTCGGGTCTTGTGAGACATATTTCGATAGTCTTCCACTACGGTAGATGCTGAATGCATCACGTATTGCCCTCTCGACTGCCAAACGTGTGTCATTCAACACGTAGGGGCCGGCCGAAGTGGCCGTGCGGTTAAAGGCGCTGCAGTCTGGAACCGCAAGACCGCTACGGTCGCAGGTTCGAATCCTGCCTCGGGCATGGATGTTTGTGATGTCCTTAGGTTAGTTAGGTTTAACTAGTTCTAAGTTCTAGGGGACTAATGACCTCAGCAGTTGAGTTCCATAGTGCTCAGAGCCATTTGAACCATTCAACACGTCGGTATGTACAGCCTTCGGTGTGTTTTACACTTACTATGCAACAACGTCTGTTTCTTTAGAAGTTTCGTTACGACGACTTTATATCGTTGATGCGCTCATCCGTCATTAACTGTTCTATTAGGTACATATCACCCGAGTGCACGGTCAACTATTGTCTTTAACTTGAACCACAGTTCTTTTACTTGTTCCTTCTCAGCGAGTTTTGACACCACCGCCTCTATATCTATCTTACTGATCGTACAGTATAAAACTTTCTACTTCTTTTAATTTGACAATGTACTTTGTTAACCTTTGTTGCTATAGTTGCCTCAGAGTCACTGATTTTAAATTCTACATGGACATCCTCAAAGAGATCACATCTCTTTGTGGCCAGTAGATCCAACAGGTCTCTGTCATGAATAAGCTTCTGAACTATATCTGCTAGGTAGACTTCAGAGAATGTTTTTTTGTATTGCTTCACAGGATGTCTTGTGACGCCCACCACTTACGAAACAATGAGAATCCCAAATTATTAGTGGCTCACCAGAAACCTGCTCCGATGATGACAGGAAGATTTGGGAACTTCGGTACTAGCAAATTGGGGCTTACCCTACAATTTTTTGGTTACATATAGGTTTAGTCTGGCGGTCGACAGAAAGAATCCAGTCAAAATTTTATACGAAGCTTTCGTATGCTCCTTCACTGTCGTTCTAGGTGGATTTGAATTTCTAGTCGACTGCGATAAACACAACATTCCATTTCCCATTTAAATGTCTTTTCTATATACTTTTAATTCTGTAACAGAAGTATCACTGTTATTTCTTTTTTAATTTAATGGCTTTCTGTACGTGCCAATACAGGTATGTCAACGCCGGAAGTATTTGCTTCGACTATGCAGAGTTTACATTAGTTTGAGACGTACCCTAGCACGAAATAACGTAGTTTAAACAATGGGCGGATTCCGACATAAAACCAACTTAACATACGCAACACACTGAAACACGTAAACTATCACTGCTATCAGTTTCTAGTTTATCGAGATATCTGTAGCTTCAGTAAAATTACTGAAAAAGATTTTTCTTCATAATGTAGAGAGAATATGCTGCAGTATAGGTGGCTACATGTCTATCTCTAGAGCAGTCTGTTCGTCTGTGTTCCACTTTGTTAAAGACTGATGTCTTAAAACAGAAATTTGAAAGTACTGTCAGCTAACGATTGTGCCTAACGCCTCCTTGGGAGTTAAAATATCATGTTTGGCCCACTGCGCCTCAAGTACAGTGTTACGTATTTTTCAGTGTTTACACACGCATAAGCTGCAAGCCACAGCTGTACGTAATCATCAGAAGCTTCTTATAAGCTTTTTTTTTTTGTTTTTCCTTGATATCACTGGATATCCTCTCATATAGGCATCTCTTTAGTTCATATTGAGAACCGTAACAAACACTCCCAATTTTGATTGGACTTTTGAAACACACAGAAAATCACAAGATCAATATGAAAATCTCCAACGAATTACTTTAAGTCTTGCTGTGGGTGGCAACACACACGCGTGTTTAGGGTGAGCGTTTATATACTAATATATGACGCCTTTTGAGCGTTTGAAGATCTGGTAATGGGTTTATGTGCTTGTGTTTGATTTCCCTGCACATTGTGTGCTTTAGAAGCCTTAGAAGTAGTCCAGAATTGAATATTACGTAACAGATATATTTATGACAAAAGGGTATACATAACTTAATTTCTAAGGAGCTCTTTTCCACATTGGAGACTCTTCGTATTGGCATTTGACAGTATTCCTAAAATACGTCGAATACATTGTGCAGGATTAATAAAAGCCGGCCGGAGTGGCCGTGCGGTTCTAGGCGCTACAGTCTGGAACCGAGCGACCGCTACGGACGCAGGTTCGAATCCTGCCTCGGGCATGGATGTGTGTGATGTCCTTAGGTTAGTTAGGTTTAATTAGTTCTAAGTTATAGGGACTGATGACCTCAGAAGTTTGGTCGCAGAGTGCTCAGAGCCATTTGAACCATTTGAACCAATAATAAAAATTGTGTCACTTCCCCATATAAAATAGCACAGATAGAAAGACTGTTCTGCCGTTAAACAGGAAAGATGTCCGCCATCAGTTCGGAAGTAGTATTTTTCAGTACGGTTTTCACAGAAGGATAATGGATACGCACGTTTGTACATGTAAAAAAGTTGAAAGTCCAGTGACTTTATACGGAAAATTCATGCAAGAAAGTCTCCAAAAACTAAAACAATATTTCCGGAATCTTAGGGGAAGTGGTGTGGGTTGTGATTTAATTCAATGTATCCATAAGAATACTAAAATTTCGTGTAATTCTTGCAGATTGGAGACGGCGTCATGTCATCCAAAGGCGCGCCAATGTTTGAACCTTTGATACAGACTGTAAGCGTATATGATCCCTGATGAAGGGATTATTTTAAATAATGGCCTACAATTCAAAAGAACTTTGTGGAAATTGACCCGGACAGAGAAAGCTTAAAAACTTACCTAATTACCTAATGCGGTTTTGAAAACAGTTTAATAAAATATGTAAAATACATCTTCGAGGGAGTATAGAAAAGAATTTTTACAGCTTCTTTCCGAAAACACATCGCAGTCTTCGCAAAGAGGGTTGCTAAATGTCTTTAATTACTGAATGACTGACAAAAGAGACAGGCCGTAGCATCCTCTTTAGAAACAGAGACAAAGAAAGCTGGAATGAACGCACTCACTCAGAAACGTCCCCTTACAAAGAACAGTAAGTTGTATACCGTGTACGGTCCACTGTTCCTTAAAAGTGACTGACACTTCATCATAATGTGTGATTTGTCCATTCAGGTGGAAATCCAAGGAACACAGCAAATTGTCAGAATAGCGGGCGAGCAAAAAGCGGAGAGTCGGCTGGCGCTGGCCACGGGATAGGGTGGGGAGGCATTCTTGGGCAGAGGCCGGCGTCTGCACAAAGCGGCGCGCTCAAAAAGCGTCGCCTGGCCCTGCGCTCTGGCGCTTCAAACGAAACCCTACGCCACCGCCGCTTTCACGTCTCACCGTTAAATCGATGCTTCCTTCTTTTCTTTCTACAATTAACGTCCCTGAAAGTAATCTAATATTGCAAGGTATCAGGTTATTGGGATCGCCGATTTCCAAGTAGTAAACTTAATCAAATATTTGGTTATTATAAATGAAAAAATTTTTCAAACAAATAGGCAGATAAGGCGTCAGACAAGGCGATGGGCTACCTCCACGTCCTTAGTATCGCATTTTGGAAACATTATGAAAATTTGATTGATAAACTTAAAGAACACAAAATATTTCCACTCACGTTGGGAAGAAAGAGTAAATGTGTTGCGACTTATTGCAAACATTTGCAGATGGATTTTCCGTATTTCTTGAGAGGCTCATAAATGCATCAATCCCTTGGAAGTTGCAGTCAGTATGGCAAATGAACTCAACAGCTTTTGACGGATATAAAAGGCTATCAACGTCGCTCCAATGGAAGAGGTAGAGAAATTGGAATATTTGAGAGAAACAATCCCAAAAAACGATTAAAATAGTTAATTGCAGAGGAAAGAATACACAAGATACAATAAACTTCGTCTATAAATGAGAATACTAACAGTAAACAAAATTCGTGTCTGAAATCTTTAACATAAAGCCCTGTAAAACACCAGTGAAGCCAGAAAGCCTATGTACAATTTACTAGAACAATACGATGTTCTCTTTAAAAATCAGATTTTTTAAATGTAAGAAGTAACATTAAATTTTATCACAACAAAGACACCATATCAGAAATAACGAGAAAGAAAAGATGACAGTTCTTAGGACGCATTTACAGAACAGATCACACTATAACCAAAATGATGATGAAATACATAAATGGTCCCTAAAATAGGAACACCATGAAGAGGCCATGCAACACACTTCAAGAGAGCATGAAATGTACTACATGCTTACATATGGAAATTCTTAAACATACTGCCAGCCGAAGCAGGCAGGATTAACGTTATATGTATATTCTGTGTATAAAGCGAGTATCTCATTCATAAGTCGCATTGAATGTTAGTTATAAAAGGTCGCGTTATTCCTCCAGTACGAAGTGCAAAGTTTCACCGACACCTATCAGATTTTGACAGCAGCAGGATCATAGGCTATCGAGACTGCGACTTATCATTTTGCAATAGTGTTGAGAGGGTTGGTCGGAATGCCACGAGAGAAATGGGAATATTGAATGGATGGGTGCAGGAGCGCCACGCTTACCTTCCTACCTGTTCTCAATGGCCTCTAGCAACCAGTGCGCTAGAGGACAGTCATTTTGACCTCTCGGCTATTCAGGATCCTGCAGCTACGAACATAGCTACCTTGAGTCGATAAATAGGTTCGTATGGAGCAAGACTAGCTTTCACACAGGCAGTGCGACGACGTTTGGAAAACCACCGAGGTCAGCACGGCAAGCATTGTTTCGGCTTTCTTTGACGCAGCAGCGGAGATGTAAACATAACAGTAATGTGCCCAACGATACTGGACACCGTTGTGCCAGCATGTCGTCTTTTCATAAGATTCCTTGTTGTGCCCCCCTACGCGTCTGTGGAGCATCCGAAGACAGCTCGTTTTGTCAAATTACATTCATCATCGTCAAGCGGACCCAGCACTTGTCGAGATAGTGTGGGCTGCTACTGGATGGACAACACGATCACCACTCGTTTACATAGCCGGTATTTTGGATATCAGCTGTTACGATTTTGTTACGTCGTTGGTTGTAACGAATCTCCCATATGCGCCTGACATTATCTTTCAAGAACATAACACAAGAATGCGTGCTGTGAGTGCTCTCCATGCCTCGCCACTTTTACATCAGCATCTATACTCAGCAAGTCACCATACCCTGTGCCGCAAAGAGTACCTCAGGTACTACTGTCAGTTTCCTCCGTTTCCCTGTTTGATTCACGAATGGTGAGTGGGTACAAAGGTGATCGATAAACCGCTGTTTGAGCCATAATCTCTGATTCCCCCGTTGTGGTCATTTAGGTCGATAACACAACTGAACCAGCACAGGATATCACACATGTGGAGACAGTAGACGATTTTTCTGCCACCATTGTCCGCGACTCACCCTCGAGTAAGGAAAACGGGTTAAATGTTGCGCATCCTAAGATGCAGTCATATACGAGTTTCCACAGGATTCCGGCAGCGCCATAGATGTCGCTGTTTTAGCCACTGAGGTCTCAACGTCACTGTAGCCTAGGGTAGAAGGCAGAAGCCTGTCTTCCTTGGCCAACATAGTTCCAGCTGTTTAGAGATAAAGTCCAATTGGCGTTGTGTCCGCACTAAACAGGAAAAGGCCTCACCCATTATTTACTATGTAAAACTGTACAAAATTACGAAAAAAGGTCCTACACAACAAAAACATCTGTACATGGTTTGCCGAGAGATTGCCAAGCCAGCAATCGTCTTCCACTACGTAACTCGCCCTAGAGATTGACCAGTATGGAATGACTTATCCGTATTTATTATTCATTCTCATTTCGACTCAATGCCCATTCGGTTACAGCCATGGATGTTGCCAAAATTGGCAGATCTGTGCACTAAATTTCGCGCAATGCATACCCCAGATAACACACAAATGTAATCATGAATTCTTCCTAATGATGTGTGTACAGGCAGTCAATAAAACATTATTATGTGCTATCCTGTTTGGTGAGAGAGAAGTTGAGATAATCGGATGAGAAATAAATCAGACGAATTTTCAATATAAATAAGGAGTATCTCAATATAAATACGGAACAATTATACATAATTAGTCATACACTAATTCTTTTTTCATATCCTTACTCATGTCTGGTCATTTTCTACGTCCATCCTTGTTATGAGGCCCACTACGAGACTTTTTATTGTGCGGTTTCCAGCCCATAGCAAGTCCCCCATCCGGGAGGGCCAGGTAATCATGAACATGATATGGATGCACAGATGAAAACTAATACTTACCAGCGTATATGTGGCAATATAAGGTGAACAGTGAAGGGTAAAACAAGGAAAGAAACGCAACTGAAACTTAAAATGTGATTTCAGTGCTAAAGTTATTGTACGGGTTGCAAAGTTGAATACTGAGAAATGAATATTTCCAACTAGAAGTATCCGAAATAAAATTTCTAAGATCTGTGAAAGGCTGCGCTGGGCAGACAAAATTAAAAATGAAGTAATAAGGGAAGCGTTAGGGATGCAACCAATAACCCAAAAGGAATTGTAATACACAGAAAGTTGGAGAGAAACTACACTTCGCATACTGCAGCAAAGACATCATAAAGTCAGTCTTCAGTGTCACAATTTTGATGGTAATTATTTGTAGAATCTGAATTTTAAAAGTAAAATTATTATTTGTAAAATTTATGGATGTTTGTATTAATTGTGACATTGTTTCCCTCTCGGCTATTCTACCTATACTACATAGGAGTACGTTTGTAACACGGAAAATACATTGTAAACTTTGGTATTTAACTACGTTTTGCTGACATAATGTGGAGAGCTCCGTGAATAAATTAGTTATTTTATCAAAGATTTCTTGTTACAAATAGACAATCTAGCACGGGCCTGTGACAGCACTACGCTATTTGACGACAAAAATTTCACGTTCATTTTATTTCTAATACCATATTTCTTGAAGATAAACCGCTCTGGACTACCGGAATAAAAAATTCCACAGGTCATCGATGAGAGAGACATCTTCATGAGACCATGCCACTGTTCAGAAGAGAATTATACAGAGAATTCATTATCACATACGCCTATACTTGTCAGTCCCTTAGACTACAGCGTACCCAGTATCGGCGAGAGTGGAAATTATTTTTATGCACAAAGGATCTATCTATGATGCACCATACTGAACCTTTTCGGTCCGCATGTTTACCTTTAGGGTTAAGCGCGATTACACACACATCCTCTGTGCGGAGGAATTCAAAATAGTGGCTAAATTGTTCCTTGCATACTGAATTATTCAACCAACACGGAAACGAAACTTCATGTTCTGCGAAATTTATACTTTCAAGGGAATATCAATCACTTAAAGGCACCTAGCTTCTTGTCAAATAAGACTAACCAAAAGTTTAATGTAGCTTGCCATAAGCTGAGGTATATTATCGTTGAAGGCTGTCCTGCGATTGATTTTTATTCCAATCTGGACAGAACATTAGCAAATGTTACTCTTTTCTGTTTACTCATACCGAAATTCTATCCAAAATTTTCTCTACAGTTGCCTTGTGTCTATATCGAACGTGCTGGACAGGAATAGTTTCACTAATGTCATTAACATGTAGTAATGCAACCAAAAGCAGCTTGTGGTACTGGTAACAATACGAACCTTAATGGTCATAACAGTATGGGTACAAAGCTACTTCAAACAGTACAATCAGATAAAACTAGTTGAATGAAAGACAGACAACAGAATTATACATTGGGAGTGTCCAAAGAATCGTGATTCACACGGGAAGGGGGCAGCTTATAAAAACCTTCGTTCGACATGTTTTTTGGCATTGCTCGTCTCTATAGGAGCCGCACTAGGTAGGATCAAAGAATATCAGCGTGATTCGTCACAGTTTCGTAAAATAAGTAAGACGGAGTCGTTATGTGGATACACGACTGATACCAGTGGCAAAAACTGCAAATCAGGAGTTTTGCATAAAGGCCACAATTAACAATTAGAAACTGTTGTGCTTTGAGTTTTCGTTTTAAGATGAGTAAAGGTACAGCTTATTTCTTCTCGCATATATGTGGCTAAACGAATACAACAGTATAATCAGAGAAATGGTCTTTCCAATAGACGCTTATCATCTTTTTCCTACTCCACATCATTATGAAGTGGAAGTAAAAGCGATATTAGAAAGTAGCATCGACCAAGCTAATGGAGAAACTTTTCCTATAACATTATACACAGCGGAAATGCTCCCTTTCCCTCGCAAATTAAACTTCGATTTGCTAAGGGCACTATACAACTTTTTTTTTCAAAATATAGTCGACGTTACCTTTTTGATGTATGTAGAACCACTTGCAGCATACGACTCTACAGTTACTTCTTGTAGTAGTCAAATCTAGGGGAAGTGTTACCCCAAGTCTAGCAGTGGTCTTACGTCGGTGCTGTTGCCTATGATCGGAGACTGTTCTTCGGTTTTTACTTATCTCTGATTTCAGTCTCCGTATATGCAGACAGCAAGCTGCACTATTCAGCAGGAAACACCAGAGAAAAACGTATTCACCGATAATTCCAAGAATAAACGAAAGAAAAATTTAAATTGTTATATTGTGGATTACGAACTGCTCCTCTTTTAATGAGCCAAAATTAATTATCTAGTTAAACGTACTTGTTCTGTATTGCTCAATAAATAGCCATACGAAACAATATTGCTTCGTCTGTTCTGTATAGTACAGTTATGCTTCGTCAGACTCAACGCCGAAATAAAACCCCGGTAGTTCCTTCACAAATTTCACGCCTGTGAGTAATCTGATTTTGTTATACAAATTTTCTGTTAACGCTTACGGAATATAGTTTTTATAGCCCGAAACAAGTATTCAAAAGAAGTTCAGTAAGTTAGATTGCTCGCCTATATGCCGTGTAAAGATTATCACAGCACGGAGCTGTCTTCTCTACCCAAAGTATTTGTAACATGCCATAAGGAATGAATGTTCACTGTTTAAAACACAGTCTCAAAAGTTAGTAACAATTACGTGCTCCAGAACTCGTAAATTACGTAATCGACGACCCAAAACCACCTCTCTTCCTCCATATAACAAACAAATATTTACGCCGCATTAAAAAAAAAAAACTTGTGGGAGCAGCAAAAACACGTCTTGCAATAATCGTGGCAAGGCATCTCGCTGTCATCTGCTTACATTTTTGAAGCCCTTCAGAGCCCTACAGAGCCACTAATGTTCGCTTTTCTCATTAGCCGGAGAAAATTTATATATCAGTGCTCACTCAGAACGAAGGATGTCTCCTGTTGACGTTTCTGAAAAATGAAAAAAATTTAAATATTAACATCGTTATCTGCCAGCAGTGCAGAAGTAAAGATATTCCTCCCACGATAAAAACTCTGGGAGCTTCACAATTCCCTGTCATGTGAAGTTCGTTAACTCACTTCATACGATTATGCAAGGGTAGAAATATATTAACGCGTACTTAATTGGTTATAATACGCCTTACATCAACTCGTTCATTCTGCTAATTCTAAAACAAGCTCACACACATATTTACGTATTGAAATTGTTACGAGATAACCAGACTAACTGTTACAATCAATACTTATTTCAGAGCTATAGGCTGATTCAATGAACAATCCACGAACGTCATTTACTTGTGTACATTATTATATTACGAAATCAATAATATGTTTCGGGTACAAAACTGATAAATAAGTACTTTAGGTAAACTAAAATATTTAAATAATCTTTGAACTTACAGATTTGGAATTTTTATCGTGCTAAGCGGTATGGTATGACGTTTAAAATTAGTTAATGAAGAAGTACATGATATGGAGACCGGAGAAGTGGCACTTCAGCCCGTTATAGCTACCCTGCTCTACCATGTGTTACTTCTTGTTGCCTGAAAACAAATTCCACTCTCTGTATAGTTATCACAAATGTTTTGTGCCTAATATGTGAATAAAATACACTTTTTCCTTACGTGTAAACTACCTATTGAAAGAAAAGGTAAAGCGTTCAGGCAAGCTGTTGCAAATAGTACAATTTTACACAGATTTGAAACTCAGAGACGAGCAAGAATAGGGTACAAGGATTTGGAGAAATGTGATATTGCGAAGAGAGGGTACACCTTGGACATCATCGCAGAGGGACAGTTGTTTAAAGACCATATGGAGTGGAGAAGCCTTTTTCACCGACCCATCGAATACGATGAAACGACGTGGGACATGATGATGACGATGATGATTTTGACGGCTATTATAATGATGATGATTTTGATGGGGTAAGACATGAATTTGGTCATTGTTCACAGTAGATTGCTCCTAGAATGCTTGAACCAATTTTGTAAGAAAGCAGAATGATGAATAGTGCCCAATTTCAGCAATTTACCTAGTTGACATGGCATTGATTTAAGAAGGAGTACTAGTTCTGTTGAAAATCTATAAAAGAAAGAAGTGAATTTAGCTTGTGTAAGTAACACTTTGATATATGCCTGCAGTAGGTTAATGAAGTGAGGAGAATCCTAAATCAGACTGACTGGGCGGGAATACGTGTTCACTGGCGTTACTGTTCCTACAGAAACCTGTACGTTACAATGACGTTCCTGTGCTTCCGCGACATTCCTTCAGACGTCTGCTTGTCGAAACACTTTCCTGCAGAAAAAAATCTTGACGCAGCTAGTGGAAGCTCCGAAAGAGGGTAAGCGTCGGCGGGGACTTGTGTACACTTCCGCAGCAGAAGTGCGCATGTAGCTCTCTCGCTCTTTCTCTCTCTGTCCCTCTCTGTTTCAAACACACACACACACACACACACACACACACACACACACACACCTCCTCCGTCTTTCTCACCCTCTCTCTGTGTATCTTTTCCTCCCTCCATCTCTCCCTTCCTTCCTGGGTGCCCTTCTATGTGTATGTGTGTGACTTTAACTTTGTGCGTCAACATGGCGCTCTTTAGGGGGGGATCACGAGGCCCCTGAATATAAACTCTGTCTCAGCACTGAGAACGTCACTTAGTTTGACAGAAGAGCTGATGTTGAACTGTCTTACAAGATAGCAACAAGAGAGAACATGGAAATGAAACTGGAAGGAATACTTCTGCTGCTGACTTGCATGAGAGTTAAAGAATTTACATTAAATGTGCATAATAAAAATTTTGTTCCTACATAGAACCGTATATTTTTCGTACAGAAACCACAAAATACGACATGTGTTTCGTGACCGTTGTCAGTTTCAACAAACTCAGTAACATCAAATTGTCACCGTGGTAAAGCTCACTACCTTCATAAAGACCAAGTTCATCACTGGGGAAAATTTCTGTTTATGTTAAAACACAACGAGGTCACAGAACCAGAAGAATTTTATTTACATTATTTGAATTTAATTTAGGTCATGAGATTACCATAGAAATAATAGCTTTATGTCGTCGCCTCATATCACGGTACCATAGAACTCACCAATTTAAAAGTCTCGTTTCACTTATTTACTGACCGGCGGAACCAATTTCCCTAATTCTGCGGCACAAATTATCCCACACTGCTCAAGTTAAGAAGGATCTATTTGTGTGATATAATGTTTTACGTCCTTCATTTATCTCTTGGTGCTACGACATACTTACTCAAAAATTAGCCAATTCAGTGGCATCATACAACAGTGACGTGTTTCTGCGCTCCGACGGAAGATGATAATGACAATTTGTAACTCATTTTGAGTGTGTATCTTACGGTGCCAGCCAAATTCGTCAAGGTCGCGTTCACATTACAGCCTATTTGAACACATAATCGTCCCTTACACTGTGGAAAACGTTGCTATTCATGGGGCTGTGAGTTATGCGGAGCAAAACGAGGATAGTAAAATTGCTATTGCACTTCCATTGAACTAGCTATCTCTTAATGTGAGCAGTTATTTTCTGTGTGTCAAGAAGTTCGTTCCAGTACTTTTTTTATCTCCTTGAGAAGCTAGCCGTTTTAATTTTGGCGCGTTATAGCAGAAAACATTCGTGATTTGATTTTGGAGAAGAAAGTAAAATCACTTCTTAAAGCGACCCACTATCAGAAGGAATCTCCGGTTGGATATGGATACACTATTACTTTTAGAGATGATTGCATAACCACAAATTTACGAAGTCATAATTAAGAAGAGCGCATTAAACATAGTTCACAGAGAACTTCCGATAACACTCTAACATACGATTTACGTTGTTGTTATAGAAAATAAAAATGAATGGGTTTATTAATTACAAGAGCAATAATGGAAACAAGTATAGTGTGCCACGGATAATAAAGAGAAATGAGTGAAAGAATAGGGAGGCCTCTTGGCGTAAAACCTAGCTGCTTAGCCGCTCCGCTGACAAGTTCTCTTGCATGTGAGAACCCAGCTGTCAAAGTTCTATCAGAGCAGCGCAAACACGAAAACGGAGAGTGCCTCTGCAAACACTGGATGTATCTAAACATATGTAGATCGGTTAGAAGTAACCGTAACTCTAAAACTCGAAGATGTCACCTAGAAACTTACCAGAAATTTATATCTAGGAACGAGTCAACAAATAGAAGCTACTACATCTACTCTAGAATGCCCAAGTCGCCATCTTTGGAGGAAAAAACTGCCGAATATGTGTAAAAATAGTTTTAGGATCCACGCAACACTTCTGAATTTATTTTTTGTTTTAATACTGTCTTTGCCCCGCTAACATTTTGCCGTTATTTGAGAATAAGACGCCAGCTTCTGTTATTACGTATCAAAAGCTTGATGGACTACATAAGTTTCTATGCCAATATTTTTAAAGCACATTCGTGTATTTTAGTCGTGTTAGAACCAGCCAGGTCAACTTTTGTTCCTCAGGACGCACCTCTGCGTAACCAGTCCGCACTAAGCCATTGGACGTCTCAGTAATTAAACGAGCAGATGGCACTATGGGTCACAAAGTCTACAGAAAAGATACGCATACCGATCGTTATCTTCAAAAGGATTCGAACCATCATCCCAGGCAGAAGAGAGGTATTATCAAGACATTGGTGGACAGGGCTAATAAAATCTTTGAGCCAGCTTATTTGCAAGAGGAACTAAACCACTTCCGAACCGCTTTCCAGAAAAATGGGTACGCTGGCAAGGAGATAGATCGAGCACTCCATCCCAGAAGAAAAATGTCCGAAAACGTGCAACAACAACAACCATCGGTGGGGAAAGTATTTCTTCCATTCATCCACAATATTACGGACCGTATCGGGAAAGTGCTGGCCAAGTTCAGAGTTGAAACAATCTTCAGACCCACCAACAAGATTAGTGAATGCTCAAGATCGGCGAAAGATGCACGACACCATTTAGCTACTCCTGGTGTGTATAAAATTCCGTGTAGTTGTGGGAAGGTTTACATTGGAACCACAAAAAGAAGTATCAATACTCGCCTAACTGAGCACAAAAGGAACTGTCGACTGGGACGCACGCACAAATCGGCTGTAACGGAACATGTTTTTGAAACGGGTGACCATTAAGTAAAATTTAGTGAGACGAGCGTGCTAGCTAAGACATCGCATTATTATGCACGTATGTATAGAGAGGCCGTAGAGATTTTTAAACACCACAATAATTTTAACAGGAAAGAAGAAGGCTTGAAGTTAGATAAGATATGGCGATCGACTTTGTACCAAAGATGTGACAATCGATTACCTTCGATCGAGAGTAATGACGCCAGCCAGAGATAGTTTTACTGTTGACAGCACGTGACGAGTGGTGGCGCCCTCTACGCGCTCTATATAAACAGGACCTCCACGGCCTAGCAGCCAGTCGTAGACTCACCTCACATGATGTTGCCCGCAGCTGGCAACGAAACGTCAGGGAGAAGTATTTCTACTATTGGACCACGGCCTCTTAGACCGGAAGTTTTAATTACTGAAGACGCCGGCCGTGAAAGCCTACACGCTATGATAGGCCATTTCTGTTTTTCCCAAATTAGTCATCAAGTAGCTGTTTACAAAAGCTAATTTCTAGCTGTATTCAAAAAGTTTCTGTTCCAACAAAGAAGTTATTTATAACTTGATTTCAAATGACAGAATAAATGCCCCATAATGGCTACTCAAATGATTGCAAGAACGGATATTTCCGTTAACAGCTGCATAAACTTCGAGGTGATCTTCGATTAAAAAGATCACAAAAATTACAGAGCCTTGCTAATGCTAAAACCCCTGTGGTTGTTATTATTACAGTCTTCAACCCCGAGACTGATTTGATGCAGACCTCTTATAACACTAGCATGTCGTGACACCAACTAATGTTATCGTGTGAGAGGATTTATAATTTTGACCGTGCGTGTGTGTCTAACGGATAAAGGCATCGGACAGTCATTTTGAATATGGTGAATTTAACAAAACAAACTAAGCAGTCTTTAAACTTCGAGGTTTAATGAAAGTAGAAAATTTCGTATACGAATGAAAAAATGAACCGTTGTCAGCCCAGTTAGGCACACGAATTTGGAAATATAAGGTTCAAATGCCTCTGAGTACTATGGGCCTTAACATCTGAGCTCATCAGTCCCCTAGAACTTAGAACTACTTAAAACTAACTAACCTAAGGACATCACACACATCCATGCCCGAAGCAGGATTCGAATCTGCGACCGCAGCGGTCGCGCGGTTCCAGACTGAAACGCCTAGGACCGATCGGCCATATGTGTTTAAGAAAATTAAGTATTAGTTACTGAAGCTACTTTCATTATTGTTTCCCTTTGAATAGCACACAAACGGACACAGGGCACTCTGACCTGTGTGTAGCAGCGGTCACCAATACTGCACGTACTAGTAATCACAGAAAGCAAAATTTGTACCAAACTCACACTAACAAGAGCTACACTCAAGATTGTTACTTGGATCAGTACTGAAATGTTACTGCAAGAAGCGCAGAACTAAAATTGCCCAGGAGGAGGTTCTGACTTAATTGACATATAAATACCACAAATAAAAATAAATAATACCACAATTACACTATTTATACTCCCATTTGTAGAAATGTATCGAAATTCCTTGGTAGAAATAACGTTGCAATTATTCTTCTAATATGAGAAGAATATCGTGGGGACCCATGAACTGATATTGTATCACTAGTCAAACTCTATGATTATATCAGTAGCAAAATTCAATCCAACTAAATTTAATTCTTAGCTTCACTTGGAATAGTTTATGTTTTTACTTTTCAAGGCAAATTATTCGACACTGAGCTCAATTAACTTCAAAAATTCGTTCATGATAGTAATCAAAACTAAATTAAGTTTCAAATAATTATAACTTATTTGCCTTTTTCATCATCTGCGAAGCAGGTGATTTAGACAGTAACATTTACATAGTCCGGCACTAAATGTTTGCAAAACGATGCTTTGCAATAAGTTCAGAGTATTTTAGGAAAATTGTAACTAGCTTCACTTTTAATAACCCCTGCACATCTGACAAATATTAATTAAACAATAATAGTGCATTTGAAGCACGATACTCGGTTTTATAAACACTTAGGAGGGGATCCTGCATAGGTTTATGATCAGGACAAAATTTATGGTTCTAAACACAAGTTGATAGCAATTGGATTATTATTATAAACACTCACACAAATTAACTGGTCCGTGCTCTGATACATGTCTGTATGCATGAAGTTGGTGGAGCAGTGGCGAAGTAGTGGTGGCAAGCGACATGGCGGCTAACTGTACTCACGACCCTATATGTCTGAATGCTCCATACAATTTCTTCTTGGCGACGGATTTTTAATGTGTTAGAGCAATTCCTTATTGCCGAGAGTACCATGCAACAGCCAAATCCACATGCGAGGCAAAATTCCTTGCGAAGCGGCTTCCAATTGCCTCCACTGGCACCATCGATTCGTACCGTGCAACGGTTAGCCACTGACTGCGTACCGCTCCCACCAAGTAGCCGCCCAGTTCGACCGCCAAAATCACAGTTTACATCGCGCCAAGCCACTTCCGTCTCCATCGGACTTCTCTACATCTTTTACATTTTACAATACAAGTGCCCTAAGCATGAACCAGCTTCCAATATACAATGTTTTTCTTCTAAATATACACGTATTATAAAACTTCATTATTTTAAACATAATTTAGCTTTTTCCATATACAGGCTGGTCCATTGATCGTGAACGGGCCAAATATCTCACGAAATAAGCGTCAAACGAAAAAACTACAAAGTACGAAACTTGTCTAGCTTAAAGGGGGAAACCAGATGACGCTATGGTTGGCCCGCTAGATGGCGCTGCCATAGGTCAATCGGGTATCAACTGCGTTTTTAAAATAGGAACCCTCATTTTTATAACATATTCATGTAGTACGTAAAGAAATATGAATGTTTTAGTTGGACCACTTTTTTCACTTTCTGATAGATGGCGCTGTAATAGTCACAAACATATGGCTCACAATTTTAGCCGAACAGGTGGTAACAGGTAAGTTTTTTAAATTAAAATACAGAACGTTGGTACGTTTGAACATTTTATTTCGGTTGCTCCAATGTGATACATGCACCGTTGTGAACTTATCATTTCTGAGAACGCATGCTGTTACAATGTGATTACCTGTAAATACCACATTAATGCAACAAATGCTCAAAATGATGTCCGTCAACCTCAATGCATTTGGCAATACGTGTAACGACATTCCTCTCAACAGCGAGTAGTTCGCCTTCCGTAATGTTTGCACATGCATTGACAGTGCACTGACATATGTTGTCAGGCGTTGTCGGTGGATCAAGTTAGCAAATATCCTTCAACTTTCCCCACAGAAAGAAATCCGGGGACGTCAGATCCGGTGAACGCGCGGGCCATGGTATGGTGCTTGGACGACCAATCCACTTGTCATGAAATATGCTATTCAATACCGCTTCAACCGCACGCGAGCTATGTGCCGGACATCCATCAAGTTGGAAGTACATCGCCATTCTGTCATGCAGTGAAACATCTTGTAGTAACATCGGTAGATCATAACGTAGGAAATCAGCATACATTGCAGCATTTAGAATGGCATTGATAAAATGGGGGCCAATTATCCTTACTCCCATAATGCCGCACCATACATTAACCCGCCAAGGCATCTGATGTTCCGCTTGTCGCAGCCATCGTGGATTTTCCGTTTCCCAATGGTGCATATTATGCCGGTTTACGTTACCGCTCTTGGTGAATGACGCTTCGTCGCTAAATAGAACGCGTGCAAAAAATCTGTCATCGTCCCGTAATTTCTCTTGTGCCCAGTGGCAGAATTGTACACGACGTTCAAAGTCGGCACCATGCAATTCCTGTTCCATAGAAATATGGTACGGGTTCAATCGATGTTGATGTAGAATTCTCAACACCGACGTTTCTGAGATTCCCGATTCTCACGCAATTTGTCTGCTACTGATGTGGGGATTAGCCGCGACAGCAGCTAAAACACGTACTTGGGCATCATCATTTGTTACAGGTCGTGGTTGACGTTTCACATGTGGCTGAACACTTCCTGTTTCCTTAAATAACGTAACTATCCTGCGAACGGTCCGGACATTTGGATGATGTCGTCCAGGATACCGAGCAGCATACGTAACACACGCCCGTTGGGCATTTTGATCACAATAGCCATACATCAACACGTTATCGACCTTTTCCGCGATTAGTAAACGGTCCATTTTAACGCGGGTAATGTATCACGTAGCAAATACCGTCCGCACTGGCGGAATGTTGCGTGATACCACGTACTTATACGTTTGTGACTATTACAGAACTATCTATCACAAAGTGAAAAAATTGGTCCAACTATAACATTCATATTTCTTTACGTACTACACGAATATGTAATATGAAATGGGGGTTCCTATTTAAAAAAACGCAGTTGATATGCGTTTGACCTATGGCAGCGCCATCTAGCGGGCCAACCATAGCGCAACCTGGTTTCCCCCTTCAAGCTAGACGAGTTTTGTTCTTTGTAGTTTTTTTGTTTGATGCTTATTTCGTGAGATATTTGGCCCGGTCACTATCATTGGGCAACCCTGTATACATTACAAAACTTTAAATTTCGTGTGACAAATCACTGACCTCAATCAACAAAGAATACACACTTCGTATTTACAGATACGTAGTTATATAATATAAACCTACTTCTAACCGACGTAAGTCTTACACTCTATGCCAATCTATCTCTTTATCTCTGATTGATTGCTGTAATGTACATCAGTTTCAACGTGGATGCCATATTCAACACATGGTCTCTTTCCACAATTTTAACTCCCCCTCCCTCTACACCCCAAACTACTTTGAAACTGACGTTTACATGATGTCTCATGATGTGTCTTATCAACCGAACCGCTAATTTAGTGGAATTATGGCATATAATTATTTTTTTCGCAGTTCGTTTCAGTACCTCCTTAAAATTTTTTCTGTCAGCCCACGTAATTTTCAGCATTGTTCAGTAGCCCCGCGTTTAAAACGCGTCTCCTCTCTCCTTATGTTTAATGTGTACCATCGACGTTCAATTTCCTCCCAAAGCTACACTCCAGACCAATCCTTTCCGAAGAGACTTCTCAGTTCTTTAATTTATATTCCATTTTAACAACTCTATATCTTCTACAAATGATTGTTGCAAGTCTGTATTTTATATCGACTTTCGTACGGCCTTCGTCAGTTATTTTCTAGCCCAAGTAAGGTAACTCTTGTTGTGATTTTAGTGACTTATTTGTTAATTTAATTCCCACAGCATAGGTCCACTTAATTCAACGACAGTCCATTACCGATGTTTTACTATTTGTTGATATTCATCTTATAAGCCCTATTCAGTGCCCTGTCCATTCCATTCAACTGACGTGCCAGTCCTTTGCTATATCTGCCCCATTAATACTAAAAATTCAGGTTCGAAAAAAGCCCGCAGGTACACTCCTAACCAAGGAAACCAACTTGGTGATTAAATATCTGCGTACAGTGCGTGCTTAAGGCTTAGGACTCTCAAAACGGTTAGATAGTTCTCCACGCTCTTATAGATGAATAATCGAGTAATAGATGAAAGATGCATACACTGGCAAACACAATTAGCAGTTCAGTATTTCCATTCCGATCAACATGTCTGATATCTTCTACTTTTACAGTACATAATAATATACTAACATCTGTAAACTTGATCTAATACAGCCGTCCACTGAGGATTAAATATACACTAGGAAATAATGGTACTTGATTTTTTAAATAAAATAAACTGGCACTTGGTGATCAAATGGCTTCATGAAGTCCATTATAAAACCGATCTACGACCTTTTATGCATTGTTCTTCTTTCAGTTTGCAAACACCACTATTACTTATTTTTTATGGAATTGCGCAGAAGATAGGTCAGAATTTACACTTGTTTTGATGAATGGCTTTTCTTTGTAAGTGTAGATAACTGTGATATAAAAGATTTGTATGTCAGTAAAAAAAATCAGATAGAAACTACGCGGAAATGGTATTTTATGGTATACGTAACGGAATAACCACTACATAGAACAGTGGAAATCTACTGAAGAATTACTCGAGATTGGTACCACATTTGACGATTTTAAGAAATTGTAGAAAAGCTTGGTCAAAATTAGCACTTGTTGTAACGAATGGCGCTTCTTTTTAAGTATAGGTCTATGTAATATGAAATCTTTAACAAAGGGAAAGAACTTAATAGCATCTGATGATAAAGGTAGTGGTGAATAACTTGAGCCTATCACATCATACAAATATTTTAGGACAATACTTAGAAGCGACATGAAATGAGACACTCCCTTGAAATCAGTATTAGAGAAGGAGAAAGGAAAACATAGATTGTTTGAACAGATTTAGGGGAAATGCAATAAATCTGAAAAGGGGAATGACAGACAAGACGCTAGTATGACAAATTGTAGGGTACTGATCAAGTGTTTAGAGCCCTTATCACGTAGGCACGACTACAAACATCGAACGAATTCAGAGACGTCCTGCTAAGGTCGTAACAGATTATCGTAGGCGATAAGTAAATTTAACACCAATTATCCGAAAACTAAAATAGGAATCCTTGGACGAAAGGCGATACAGTTCTGGAGGAACGTAGTTGGGTAAATTTAGATAACCTTATTCCAGGAAGACTGTGATATGATTATGTTTCTACCATCGCATTACTTGCTTAGGGATCAAGACAATAAGATAGATCAGGCTGCGTACTCAGGCATACGGAAACTCCTTTTTCTTTCGCTCAGTTCAGAACTGGAACATCTAAGAAAGTTTATAATAATCGTACGATGTGTCCCCCTCGGTGCACTGTACATTAGCTTGCGTAGAATATATGAAGTAGGGAAAATTTTAAATTTCGAGGCACCATTAACGAGGGCTGTACAGGGACAATTGTTAGGGAGATATCAAAGGAAAGAAAAGTTTTTGCTAAAACACCACACGAAACTGTCTCGGGGTTTACTGCGCCCATTGACATAACCCACTTTCCTTATTTAGAATACACATTTCCTTATTACTTCAGCACCCCTGCTGCTCTCGTTTAGACTGTATGGGCCGCACAGATTTCTTTTTGTTTTTCTTTAATCGGATATGTAAACCTACAGACTACAGAGAAATCAGCGACTCTTTACATGACGTCCAGTTTTGCATTATTAATTGTACCAGCGGGGTTAATTTAATTACACATTCCGAGTTAAGACAAGATGGTGCTACTTGGATAAGTGGGATTATATTTGTTACCGCCACTCTTACACCGGGTGCTGAATTCTCTCACATCAAACGGTTATTCGAGTACATGGAATTGCATTTAAACGTGGTATCTAATGCTATAAATAATGATTACTTTTTGTAGCAATTATAAAAAACTATAAAAACATATTTTAGGCCTACTGAAAAATTAATTTGTCAAAATTCCGATTCTTTGTCTATGAAATTCTGACAAAGCCGATTTGTCATGGTGGCTGTTAAACAGTTTTCTTTGATTTAGTTTACAAATTGCAACGCTTAAACTTTTCGCGCTAATTAAGCTCACAGAAGTACGGTCTATTCCGAATGTACTCAGACCAAATAGCGATTCCGCTTTCATAGTGAAATATTTTCATACAATATTTAATCCACTATCTCACCTCCTTAGTAACTGAATTTACAGAAACAGTGAAATACGCAATTTTTTTTAAATTCTAGCCGTGAAGTCAGATACCGGTCTTCATAGACGTAGTGTCCGCCCCCTGTAGCTGAGTGGTCAGTGCGACAGACTGTCAATACTCAGGGCCGGGGTTCGATTCCCGGCTGGGTCGGAGATTTCCTCCGCTCAGGGACTGGGTGTTGTGTTGTCCTAATCATGATCATTTCATCCCCATCGACGCGTAAGTCGCCGAAGTGGCGTCAAATCGAAAGACTTGCACCAGGCGAGCGGTCTACCAGACGGGAGGCCCTCGTCGCACTACATTATTATTATAGACGTAGTATTAAAGATACTTTAGTAGTTCTTCAATAATTAACTAATTTTAAAATGTTTCACCTAATATTTCATCCCTTTAGGCGTAGATTTTTCAAAACTGCTGAAGCAAGTCTTTTTTCCATATTTCTGAAATAAACAGCTTTCAGTTTTATATGAACTTTTACTGGAAAATGGGTTTTCTGATTTCAGATCAAATCTTCAGATGTACATCTACAAGATAGGAAACGTACAGTCGTCATTATGATAAAAAAAGCTGATACCTAAGTAATAATCCATGAATTATTAACAGGTCAGTAAAACATTTAAGCCCTGATGTGGGAAGGAGGGGAGGACAACTTTCTCAAAATAAAATAGTTATCCGCATCATAGTTCAAAATGACCACTTGAGAAACTGACATGCTAAAAGGGCGTTTCCCTATAATGAAAACAGCAAAGTAAGAAAACAAGAACAGGGTGAAGCCCATGGTTCAGAAATGTCACTTCACACCAGGACGTGGCGGACAGCAACCCTCCAATCGCCTCGCCGTGCAGGGCTATACTGATAGTCAATGTGCTCATAACGGGGAAAGTTACGAACATTTTCGTGAATCCTAATGTCTTGGGAATGATTGAGGCCCCCGTTATGCAGCATAACCGTATAAACTATAAAATACTTTATCGTAAAAGCTCGTTAAAACCAAATAGCCCAGACGCAAGAGCATATAACAACCAGTCCAGGATCAGTAACCAAGAAGTCGAACAACTATGACATTACGTCCGTGAAAGGTAATCAATGTTCGTCAATATACTGTAATGCCTTAACTCCACCTGATTGTTGAGAATGTGGTGGGTTATAGCTTTCGAATGGGCATAATTTCAGTATCATCCAGAATGTTTATGGTCTGAACCTTTACTTCTCTGTGAAGGACGTTTAAATTATTAGCTACTCCTGTTGTAGAGCGGACGGAATCGCGTAAGTTATGCCCAAGATATTTGGATACGCTCGAAAATGTTCGTCACTTTCCCTACTATGTCCATGGTGGCGCTAGTGCTCTTCGTAGTACGCATTAGCATTAGTTTAAGTAGTGTGTAAGTTTAGGGACCGATGGCTTCAGCAGTTTGATCCCTTATGAATTCACACTCATTTTAACACTTTACTACATCCAACTTGGTAAACAGGGGGCTGGTACTGATGTACCACCTCAGTTATAGGAATCGTAAACACACACAAACTCTGTTTTGGGGGTCGGCTGGGGGGCGAGGGGGGGGGGGGGGCTGATGACAGGGAGGGCATCCGCCAACCATCTATCACCAACAATGCTAAATCCTGTAAGTCACATGCTGACCCCGTGTGCATAGAGTATAAAGACAAAAGAAAAAAAAGAAGACGATGTTTCCTGTACATGTCCTTTTCCGCAGTAGCGTGGCTAGTGTTACCATTCATACCTTCAGCAATAGGCTACACTCTCTTCTACGGAAGGATAGCTTGCGGTCGTCGATTTACGGCTCTTCAGCGTTTGAGGGAGAAATAGAGACGGAGAGAAGCTATCAAAGAGCCACCTTAATAAACTTGCATTGATTGCACTTTAGACGTGTGTTGATTTTTAATTGAATATAATGAATGCAATAAAGAAAAGAAAACGTGTTATTTTTGTAATGGAGTTATCGCTGAAAGGCTGAAACTAGAAGCCGCCAGCTTAAGATTGTGGTTATAATGACCCAGCACGTCGCCTGGTGCTAAAAGAGCTTCGGTGGCGGAAAGAAAAGTCGCGGGTGTTAGCGGCAGCGGAGGGCCTGAGTCAGGCGCGCTTGTTTACGGCAGAGATACGTGACAACGCTCCTTAATCAACGCGGCCCGCCGATACAACACCGCCCCTTCGCCTCTCTCCATTAGCCGCCACCAAAGCTCCTTGTCACCCCATCCCCGCTGCCACGCCGTCTCTCCACGACACCCTCGCTTCTAATTTGATAAATCCGTTCCCAATCAGTACGTGTGAGGATTCCAGACGTTAATACGGCTGTTAGTGAGAGCTTCTTAGCTGTTCTTGTATACGTGCACGCACCTTTTGAAATACTGCTGTAGGAAAAAATTGTATTAATACAAGCTTAATATGGTGTGAGATAACTTTTGGCGATTCAAACAGTCTGAATCCCACTGGATATGACATTATTTTATTATTGAGTGGTGGTAACAAGAATTTATAAGTATCCTCGCACTGTAACAATATAAATAAAAGCTGGGTGGGAGAAATTATCTTCCTTGTGATTATATCACAAGACCAGATTACTATGGATATTCCCTCTTCAACTGCTAAAGATACACGTCCTAGCTACTTTTTAAAGGTAAATTATTCCAGTAAATGATTTCACCGTCACACAATGCCGAATCATTTGGTCCATTCGTTAGGATTGTATTACATTTATGTATGTTAATAGTCTTTCTGCAACGACGTGAACTCTCTGTCCACAACGAGAAAAGCTTATAGAGCTTCAGACGTTGTTTACCAACTTCTTTAGATACAGCTGACTTTCCGATGTGGCGGCAAAATCGTGTTCAGAGACCACAGATAACTTGCAGACGAAACTACATTCTTGTTTGATCAACGATATAGTCAATACCTAATTCCAAAGTTTTCACTTGAGGACGACCTACGGATACCACTTGAGGTGGGGACAAGATGCCAAGTGTGGATTTTAGAACGATGGGCATACTGGAGAATTTCTGGCACTTGTTGAAAATATGCGGTCATAATGTACAAGAATTCGCCAACTAGCTCTTTTGTCCAGCCCAGAGGAGGACAGTGTTCACGAACAACCTCTTTCGTTGTGACAAAACACAGCAGTGAAATCGTTTAATGTGATCATATTACATATGATGATGCAGCATCTGTCTAAGATAGGCCCCAGCAGCCAGCCTAGAAATATGTGGGCCGGGAACCGAGCCCCTGTCACAACATACCCGGGCAGGGCAAGTATATTTCTCTCCATTTCAGCCAGTAGCTTCATTCCAAAGACACAATGCATTCGTCTGGCGCGGTCGGTATCTGTCAACAGTCTCACTGAGTGGCGTCATAAGCTACATGTAGCCTCTAGTCTACAAGCCGTTAATAAACCCTGATGACCCTGGCCTTTGAACTAGATCAGCCGAAGCAAGGTCACTCATTTAGTGTCATCCCCTAACACTTCACCCAGTCTCGAGTTTCATCGGTACTACTCGGGGTGTCTGCACACTTCTACCAGCCACCTTTGGCATGTACAGTGTACGCCTGTCCAGCTGTAAGCTCGCCGTTCTGCAGAGCGAACACATGACTTGCATAGACGGTCCCTGTTACACTGTCGAAGTATCCCCTACCTCAACATACTTACTGCCCACTAGCCATGGCCAGCTCCTAGGCCACAGTCACCGCCCTCCTCTACGGAAGTGTCATTAACAAATAATTTTACTGTTGAGTAGCTATTTTTGGTTCTGCTCTCGCCATAGAACTGTGGATCCTACCCCACAGCGTAATGAACATGCTTCTTTGGAGTCTGGAGTTAACATTCTGCAACACTGGTGCCAGTGTGGCACTCAACATAAACACAACACCATTACATGTGGCGTACGAAATACCAATACTTTTGAGTGACATCACAAAGCGACCACCTGGAGGAACTCTTCAACTTAGCGAGTGATGATAAAATGTTTCATTATATGACAGAGGTAAACACATCATGTATAATCGCTGAAATAGGATGCCAGTGCACACAAGGACATCTCATGGTTAGCACTGAGAGGTAAGCATTAAGTATATTTGAAGGAAATCCGATTGTGGTATTTGTATGTCCATCAATCTGATTGAAGATTTGATGGACTTCGGCTGTTCGTTTATGCAGTATAATGGAACACCTGCAGGACAGCTGCAGGTGCTCCATTTTAGTGTATAAGTGAATGACCAACGTCCATCTAACCTTCAGTCAGAAGGATGGGAATACATAAAATAGATGTAACGTACCAGGTAATGGACAGACATGCAATTCTATTATCAACGAGATCAAGCTAATGATTGTAGCATCAGCCTTCAACTTCAATAAGAGATATGCCTGTGACGGCATCACTCCAAACTACGCGCAAGTGAGAATAAGAGGAGGCAACAGCATCGGACAGAAAGTAAAGCTGAGTAGGATGGCTGGAGGTGTCCCATTTTATTCCAAGATTGTGGTATTGGTGTTGGTTTCTTTCTTATTGAATTTATCCTGTTATTTCAGACGCAGGCTTTGCTATGGAAGAAGCAGGGGTGGAGAAAGTTATCGTTGCAGAGACGATTCAGGTGTTGCTGAATAATATGGCAGGCTTGCTCCATGGAGCTGCACAAGCAGTTAGATGAAATGAGATATGATAGAATTGGTCAACTGATCAACAGCATCCACTATGTAGGTATCCATCATAGATGCTACTGCCATCATCCTAATTTCTCCTTTTGCTGGTAAGAGAGGAGAAGACATGGTGGCATTCATAGGCCACCTGCTAACAGCAACTAAGCTGGGATATTGCTCGAAGGAGCAGCCTCTACATATAAGCAAACTACGTTTGATTACATACTTCTGAGACAAGCACTACCACACAAGCATGCATTATCAACTTCAGTTATGGTGGTGAATACAGTGTTGGAGGTATTGTTGGAATATGAGGATGTGCTTAATCCTTGTGGATCTTTGTCAGCGATACCAGTAACACAGTGTAGAATCCCATCTGGATATGAACTGCATGTGAATTATAAACTATGTTGTATGGAATATAAACTGCAACCAGTGATGGAAGCAATAACTCACCAATATCCATGAGATTGTATAATTGAGGAAAGTGCCAGTCCCTGGGAAGAACCATAGGCAGTTGTACCAAAGGAAACTGCATATGTGGTGAAGACAGTCTGGAACCGAGCGACCGCTACGGTTGTATGATGTCCTTAGGTTAGTTAGGTTTAATTAGTTCTAAGTTCTAGGTGACTGATGACCTCAGATGTTAAGTCACATAGTGCTCAGAGCCATTTGAACCATTTTGGTGAAGACATTATTTTAGCTGTAATTATCATTGCACACAGTTCATTGCTTTTCAGATACGGAATATACTCAAACTTTGGATATTCTGAGGCAATACAGATCTTTTGTTACTATGGACCTGTGTAGCGCTTATGAACTGTTGGAAGTAGCATCAGAGGAGCGCTTGGAGACAGTATTTACGATCCTGTCAGTCTTTTATCAGTATGAATGTATGTTATTTCGACTGATAAACACAATGGCCACATTTCACTGTCTCTGAAACTGAGTTATGTGAGCACTGAAACTAGGACATTGTATGGTGTAATTAGATGACATAATTATATTCGAAAAGGAGATGTAAAGGCATGAATAATGACTAAGGGAAGGTTTTAAGCAGTAGCGCATGGTGAACATAACACTCAATGTAGGAATATGTTTCTTTGCACTAGAGGATATGGAGTATTTAGGGCACATAATTATTTATGAAGGTGCACAGATAGGCTCCACGATTATAAAAGCCACACAGGAATTTCCAATACCACACACAAAAATGGAGTGGCAGTCTTTTTTAGGTGTGGCGACTTATCAGAAGGTTGTACTGACATTTTACAAATATACCTTGGCCACTCATTCATTTATTTTACAAAGGAGTAAAGTTTCTCTGATCATGCCTTCCATCAGCTGAAAGAATTGTTGGCAACTGAACCAGTACTGGACCCTCCAGATTTTGAATTGGAATTATTGCTGTCATATGACTCAAGCAACTATGTGCTCTACTGGGTATTAAACCAGGGAATTGACTGAGAAAATCATCCATTTGCCTATGCATCATCACAGCTGAATAGAGCAGAAAATTGACTCTAAGCTGGAGAAAGAAATGTATACAGCATAATATACTTCCACTACCATTTATATGTAACAATGTTAATGGTTGTAGTGGATCATGCACCTGTGAAGTGATCTAATTCTTCAAGCTTTCCCGGCTAGAGGTCGTCATCTTGATTAATCGGGTGTCTGCCGGTAATTCGCGTCTTTCCTGCATGATATTTCAACTACATGATGCGCAGTCTTCTTCAGGTGCTGTCTGATACTGATTCCATTAATGACTATAATCGGAGGATAAAACGTCTAGCATAGCTTGGACACCATTCACGACTTAATTCAGCCATATTGACAACGGATAACAACCAAAAAGTACGCGCGCAGCGTTCGGAACAGCCGCGGCTAGGAGAAAACACTACAGCCGTTGCTATTGGTCGGCTCACACCACGGACAGAGCGCCAGACATGGCGCGGACCGCAGATGGAACACTTAGCACATCTTA
Organism: Schistocerca americana; assembly: GCF_021461395.2. NCBI lineage: Eukaryota > Metazoa > Arthropoda > Insecta > Orthoptera > Acrididae > Schistocerca > Schistocerca americana. The sequence goes on along the minus strand of NC_060130.1, from coordinate 972,158,739 downwards.
GGCATAAATACCGGACTCGTTCCACACTGGAATCAGTATCAGACAACACCTGAAGAAGACTGCGAGTCACGCAGCTGAAATATTGCGCAGGAATGACGCGAATAACCGGCAGAAACCAGATTAATCAAGATACACTTAGCAGCTTAACACACTTAGCATTAAAACTTAGTGAATTTGGTTTTGAGATAATTCATTGACCTTGCAAGACACCTGACAATACAACAAATGGGTTCTACCATTGCAGAATAGTGGAAGGTATAAGCAGATGAGAAAGACTGCAAGCTATTTACAACACAACCACAATTTATTGTGCACAACAGAGGTATGTGAGCAAAGAAATCCTGGACATCATGTTGTGTTACCAGCTATGATGTAGAATGAAGTTTAAAATCAGGTGCATGATCATGTAACAGTGGGCGTAGAGAGCACAGAAAAACAGAATAAAATGCAGCCAAATAATATTAGTGGTAAATACATAAGAAGAACTATAATGATATTGAAAGATGTGTGCACCATGCACACAATGAGCTGAATTAGATTATCCTCGTAATTCACTGCAGAGATTATCAGAGTGACAATAGCCCGTTTCAAGCAGTTTAAACTGAAATGTAAACACACATAGCCAATCATTTAGCGGGCAACATATCAAACAGTTAAAATACTCCTTTGGAACTAGTCAAGTTCTGCTATGTAGTATTTGCGTTCATTAGTGCTTTTACGCTTGCTGCGTGGATGATACTCAATGACACTTATTCGATACGTTTCAACATAGCATCTGGGATGTTTCGTGATCGATCTCCACTCCGTTGTCTGTCGCTGAAACCGTATGGCTGGAGCAGACATTGAAACAACACCCCAGTCATTATTTCCTAATACAGTAACAATATTTGGAAACCCCGTAATGGTCTCCCATTGTAGCACAAAAGTTCGAAATGAGGCTCAAAAGTTCATACAGCATTCCTCTGTCATGTTGCAAAAAGGAGCGCCCTGCGCCATCATCCACTGACTCAGTGACGCTTCAAACAATAGGGTGTCGACACATGCGAAAAAAGACACAACTCAGAAGATTGAGGTTTAAAGTGGGTTAATGATGTCACATTGGCACCAAGTTTCACCATAATTCTGCCCAACGTCATAATGCCATAATGGACGCGCCATAGACACAGGCAAAGTCATCACACACCCTCTTACCATGTTACCAACATTTCAACCCATGTACTCTATGGTGAACGTGAGCAACATGATAATCCACTTCGAAATCACGCGGTTTCCTCATGAGTGGCTGGGGAGTCGTTACATGCACACGACAGCTCAGAACTGACAGGAAAAGCCCACAGGAGACGGCATAAAGTGCTGCAATGAAACGACACATTCCCATAGAGCGTTGATTCGCACTCATTTCGTGGTCGAAAACTACAAAGGAATACTTCTCTAAATGCTTTATGTGGCATAAAAGGTGGAAATTGGTTAGGTGCTAACATTATTATATATCCCAGAAATAACTGTGTTATGAATATGATAATACGAGTGTTGCTGAATTGGGAGGACATCTGGGAAGGAAAATTACACTCCTGGAAATGGAAAAAAGAACACATTGACACCGGTGTGTCAGACCGACCATACTTGCTCCGGACACTGCGAGAGGGCTGTACAAGCAATGATCACACGCACGGCACAGCTGACACACCAGGAACCACGGTGTTGGCCGTCGAATGGCGCTAGCTGCGCAGCATTTGTGCACCGCCGCCGTCAGTGTCAGCCAGTTTGCCGTGGCATACGGAGCTCCATCGCAGTCTTTAACACTGGTAGCATGCCGCGACAGCATGGACGTGAACCGTATGTGCAGTTGACGGAGTTTGAGCGAGGGCGTATAGTGGGCATGCGGGAGGCCGGGTGGACGTACTGCCGAATTGCTCAACACGTGGGGCGTGAGGTCTCCACAGTACATCGATGTTGTCGCCAGTGGTCGGCGGAAGGTGCACGTGCCCGTCGACCTGGGACCGGACCGCAGCGACGCACGGATGCACGCCAAGACCGTAGGATCCTACGCAGTGCCGTAGGGGACCGCACCGCCACTTCCCAGCAAATTAGGGACACTGTTGCTCCTGGGGTATCGGCGAGGACCACTCGCAACCGTCTCCATGAAGCTGGGCTACGGTCCCGCACACCGTTAGGCCGTCTTCCACTCACGCCCCAACATCGTGCAGCCCGCCTCCAGTGGTGTCGCGACAGGCGTGAATGGAGGGACGAATGGAGACGTGTCGTCTTCAGCGATGAGAGTCGCTTCTGCCTTGGTGCCAATGATGGTCGTATGCGTGTTTGGCGCCGTGCAGGTGAGCGCCACAATCAGGACTGCATACGACCGAGGCACACAGGGCCAACACCCGGCATCATGGTGTGGGGAGCGATCTCCTACACTGGCCATACACCACTGGTGATCGTCGAGGGGACACTGAATAGTGCACGGTACATCCAAACCGTCATCGAACCCATCGTTCTACCATTCCTAGACCGGCAAGGGAACTTGCTGTTCCAACAGGACAATGCACGTCCGCATGTATCCCGTGCCACCCAACGTGCTCTAGAAGGTGTAAGTCAACTACCCTGGCCAGCAAGATCTCCGGATCTGTCCCCCATTGAGCATGTTTGGGACTGGATGAAGCGTCGTCTCACGCGGTCTGCACGTCCAGCACGAACGCTGGTCCAACTGAGGCGCCAGGTGGAAATGGCATGGCAAGCCGTTCCACAGGACTACATCCAGCATCTCTACGATCGTCTCCATGGGAGAATAGCAGCCTGCATTGCTGCGAAAGGTGGATATACACTGTACTAGTGCCGACATTGTGCATGCTCTGTTGCCTGTGTCTTTGTGCCTGTGGTTCTGTCAGTGTGATCATGTGATGTATCTGACCCCAGGAATGTGTCAATAAAGTTTCCCCTTCCTGGGACAATGAATTCACGGTGTTCTTATTTCAATTTCCAGGAGTGTAATTCCCGGTTAATGGCGTATGAAGAAATGTAATACAAACAAAACTACGATTGACTTGATCGTGGCGGCATCAAGAGGAACCGTGATATGATATTATAACAGTTCCAATCTCCTGTAAGGATAATGAAGTGCCCTAAAAAAAAACCACTCACTAAGGCAGGAGAATTTTTTCTGCTTCACTGGGCTCTTCGTTTTTTATCACGGCTTATATCATGAGCGACACATGATGTTTATGTACTTGTTTCTACTTTGGAGGTGGCATCACGTTCTGCAGAGTTCATAAACGTCACTACTTTTGACGTACTTTAGAAGATAATTTGCAAATATGATCTCAGTGTCCACATACACCGACCAACCAGAACATTATTACCCACTACGTAACAGCCGGTATCAGCAACAACGCGTCGCCGCATTGCAGCAATGAGGCGTTGGTAGGCCGCTGCAGGGGGTTGCCACAACAGCTGCACACTTAAGTCACCCAGTACCTGCAAATTCTAAGAAGGGGCGGCGAGCTAAGACGCCACGGTCAGTCACATCCCAATTGTGTTCGATCGGATTAAGATCTGGCTAGGCCAACAAATCTGTCGAAACTTGCCGCAATTTTCCTCGAACCACGCCATCACACTCCTGGCGTTGTGACGTGACGCATTATCTTCTTGAAAAATGCCACTGCCGTCGGGAAACATGTTCTCGTGAAGGGATGTACGTAGTCTGCAACCATTGTACGATACTCCTTAGCCGTCATGGTGCCTTGCACCAGCTTCAGTGGACCAATGGGTCCTCGCCTTAATGTTCCACAGAGCGAAACGTAGACGCCGGCAGCTTGTACCTGCCCCGCAGTACAGATGTCTAGGAGCTGTTCCCCTGGAAGAAGTCTGATTCGCGTCCTCCCATTGGCATGATGAAAACGGTATCGCTATTCTTCCGGCCATACAACACAAAATGAGATCGACAGGAAGTGCAAAATGGCTAAGCAGGGATGGCTACAGGATAAATGTAAGGATGTAGAGGCTTATCTCAGTAGTGGTAAGACAAATACTGCCTACGGGAAAATTAAGGAGGCCTTTGGTGAAAAGAGAGCCACTTGTATGAATATCAAGAGCTCAGATGGAAACCCAGTTCTAAGCAAAGAAGGGAAAGCAGAAAGGTGGAAGGAGTATATAGAGGGTCTGTACAAGGGCGATGTACTTGAGGACAATATTATGGAAAAGGAAGAGGATGTAGATGAAGATGAAATAGGAGATATGATACTGCGTGAAGAGTTTGACAGAGCACTGAAAGACCTGAGTCGAAACAAGGCCCCGGGAGTAGACAACATTCCATTAGAACTACTGACAGCCTTGGGAGAGCCAGTCCTGACAAAACTCTACCATCTGGTGAGCAAGATGTATGAGACAGGTGAAACACCCTCAGACTTCAAGAAGAATATAATAATTCCAATCCCAAAGAAAGCAGGTGTTGACAGATGTGAAAATTACCGAACAATCAGTTTAATAAGCCACAGCTGCAAAATACTAACGTGAATTCTTTACAGACGAATGGAAAAACTAGTAGAAGCCAACCTTGGGGAAGATCAGTTTGGATTCCGTAGAAATACTGGAACACGTGAGGCAATACTGACCTTACGACTTATCTTAGATGAAAGATTAAGGAAAGGCAAACCTACATTTCTAGCATTTGTAGACTTAGAGAAAGCTTTTGACAATGTTGACTGGAATACTCTCTTTCAAATTCTACAGGTGGCAGGGGTAAAATACAGGGAGCGAAAGGCTATTTACAGTTTGTACAGAAACCAAAAGGCAGATATAAGAGTCGAGGGACATGAAAGGGAAGCAGTGGTTGGGAAGGGAGTGAGACGGGGTTGTAGCCTATCCCCGATGTTATTCAATCTGTATATTGAGCAAGCAGTGAAGGAAACAAAAGAAAAATTCGGTGTAGGTATTAAAATCCACGGAGAAGAAATAAAAACTTTGTGGTTCGCCGATGACATCGTAGTTCTGTCAGAGACAGCAAAGGACTTGGAAGAGCAGTTGAACGGAATGGATGGTGTCTTGAAGGGAGGATGTAAGATGAAAACCAACAAAAGCAAAACGAGGATCATGGAATGTAGTCGAATTAAGGCGGGTGATGTTGAGGGTATTAGATTAGGAAATGAGACACTTAAAGTAGTAAAGGAGTTTTGCTATTTGGGGAGCAAAATAACTGATGATGGTCGAAGTAGAGAGGATATAAAATGTAGACTGGCAATGGGAAGGAAAGCGTTTCTGAAGAAGAGAAATTTGTTAACATCGAGTATAGATTTAAGTAATAGGAAGTCGTTTCTGAAAGTATTTGATTTGTGTGGAGTGTAGCCATGTATGGAAGTGAAACATGGACGATAAATAGTTTTGACAAGAAGAGAATAGAAGCTTTCGAAATGTGGTACTACAGAAGAATGCTGAAGATTAGATGGGTAGATCACATAACAAATGAGGAGGTGTTGAATAGGATTGCGGAGAAGAGAAGTTTGTGGCACAACTTGACTAGAAGAAGGGATCGGTTGGTAGGACATGTTCTGAGGCATCAAGGGATCACCAATTTAGTATTGGAGGGCAGCGTGGAGGGTAAAAATCGTAGAGGGAGACCAAGAGATGGATACACCAAGCAGATTCAGAAGGATGTAGGTTGCAGTAGGTACTGGGAGATTAAGAAGCTTGCACAGGATAGAGTAGCATGGAGAGCTGCATCAAACCAGTCTCAGGACTGAAGACCACAACAACAACAACATACAACACCTTGCCACTTCGCGAACGTCCAATGCCGATGGTAGCGCGCCCATTTCAGTCGCAGTTGCCGATGTCGTGGAGTTAACATTGGTACATGCATGGGTCGTCGGCTGTGGAGGTCCATCCACTGTTACGAGTGTTCTGTGTACCATGTGTTCACACACATTTGTACTCTGCCCAACAATGGAATCTGGTGTCAGTTCCACCACAGTTCGCCCCAAATCCTGTTTTACCAGTCTGTGCAGATCACGAAGTCCGACATGTTTAATGAGGGGCGGTCGCCCAACCCCACCCCGTCTGGATGTGATTTTACGTTGGTTTCGCCACGTGTTGAAAACACTGACCACAGCCCTCCTTGAACACCAGACAAGTTGTGCAGTTTCAAAAATGCTACTGCCGACCTTCGGGCCATCACAAACTGCCCTCAGACGAACTCAGATAGATAGCGCGCCTTCCCCATTCTACGCAGGACAGCGCGCTCATTGATACTGCATGCACAGTGCGTGTGTCTGACTAGCAGTCATTCCTTGCCATGTGGTGCTACTACAGTCTGGATGGGTTCACATCAATTGCAGATCGGTGCTCATAACTTTCTGGCTGATCAGTGCTGTATACTGATTTCGACTGTGTGCATTACTTATGACGATATATTATTTGGGGGATTCAGTGTTCCACTGAGTTGTATAACAAACCGTCTTCCTCACACAACTTATGACGACGTATACCGCCGTTTGCCTGTTGTAGAATAATGAATGTACTTCATTTTGATCTGAAGATGGCTTGTACAAGTAATCAAAATGGCTCAAATGGCTCTGAGCACTATGGGACTTAACTTCTGAAGTCATCAGTCCCTAGAACTTTTAACTAGTTAAACCTAACTAACCTAAGGACATCACACACATCCATCCCCGAGGCAGGATGGGAACCTGCGACCGTAGCAGTCACCCGATTCCGGACTGAAGCGCCTAGAACCGCTCGGTCACCGCGGCCGGCTACTAGTAATCAAATAAAATATATTTGTGATCCTGACTATCAAGGGTGACTGAATACATAGCTCCAGTACAGTATGACAGAGAGTTATTTCCACTTTGTAATTCGTTCATTAACTCTTATAATGTATGTCTCATACAGAGATATATTTAGACTTAAAGGTGTACATGCGCCTGTGTGTGTGTGTGTGTGTGTGTGTGTGTGTGTGTGTGTGTGTGTGTGTGTCTAAGAGAGAGGGAGGGAGATGATTGTTACTTATAGATGATTACTCTTAACCCCGTTTATCACATTCTTCACTTGCATATGCTTGTCCGCAGCTCGTGGTCTTGTGGCTAGAGTTGCTGTCTCTCGATCCCGGCCAAGTCGGGATTTTTCTTCGCTCGGTGACTGGGTGTTTGTGTTGTCATCACCATTTCATCATCATTCAGGAAAAGTGGCGAGATTGGAGACTGAAAAGATTGGGAAATTGTACGGGCGCTGATAACCACGCCGTTGAGTGCCTCAAAAACCAAATATCATCAACACCATCATCATCATCATTGTACATGTTAGGGTAGGTCGACGCTAATGACACAGCTATCACGCGTCCCAAGAGTAAGTAACGTGTATAAAACTGAAACAGATGACAGACGCTGCAAAATGTTGCCGGCCGGTGTGGCCGTGCGGTTAAAGGCGCTTCCTTCTGGAACCGCGTGACCGCTCCGGTCGCAGGTTCGAATCCTGCCTCGGGCATGGATGTGTGTGATGTCCTTAGGTTAGTTAGGTTTAAGTAGTTCTAAGTTCTAGGGGACTGATGACCACAGCAGTTAAGTCCCATAGTGCTCAGAGCTATTTGAACCATTTTTTTGAAAAAGGTTATTCAGTGTCCAGAAACTCAGAAAATTCCAGTTGGCTGGGATAACCCATTACTATTTAGTACCCTTTTTTTCAGCACTGCTGAGTTCTGCTAATTATGTAGAACAACTGTGAAGCTGGAGGTCGGAGATGAGGTACTGGCGGAAGTGGATACTGAGTTGTATTTCGAGAGCTAAGTCAGTGGAGCACATGCAGTACGAGGCAAAGATGCCAGATTCGATTCTAAGTCATTTACCGAGGAAATAACTGAAGAGCTTTGATTTTGGTACATCGTTGATAGACCATCTAGTATATTCTTCCTAGCCGCGTGGGATTAGCCGAGCGGTCAAAGGCGCTGCAGTCATGGACTGTGCGGCTGGTCCCGGCGGAGGTTCGAGTCGTCCCTTGGGCATGGGTGTGTGTGTTTGTCCTTAGGATAATTTAGGTTAAGTAGTGTGTAAGCTGAGCGACTGATGACCTTAGCAGTTAAGTCCCATAAGATTGCAAACACATTGCTGCTTCCTAAGGAGCAATAACTCTTCGACGTAATAACGCTTAAACAAAGTTACTTCCAAATTATTGAGGATATATAATGATGTCCGGTTTTTTCAAACATCTAATTTCAGATAAAACTAAATGTCATGAGCTTGTCAGCTCTTCCAGGCTTGTAAAAAGCTTAAATTGAAAACATTGTGCAAAACAGGGAAGGTGCATTTACGATATTTTAGCCTCAACTTTCCGTTGTAATATTTAGTGACGTTTCCCTTCAGAGTCTGAGACACATTTCATAAATTTTTATTAATTTGGTTTCAAGCAAATTTAGACTTCGAAATGCATTGTAGTGATTTCTGCATGACAGATGTTCTGTAGCTGAGAGAAATGAATGGGCACGAGCCGAGCTCGTGAGACAGTCTAGATAAAATTTTCATCTCGCGTGGTGTAAGTCAACATGAGACAGATACACAACATTGAAAAAACGTACTAAAAGTCCAAAAGATCTGCAAAATTTTTAATTCAAATTGTCAAATGTTTATAATAATGTAGAATCCTCTATAGAGCAACAATTATCTCTCATGTCATTACATTTTCTTGCATAATATGTTTCATAAAAAAACAAATAGTATCTTCACGAATGAACCGACTGTATAAGTTTGCGTTAATGAAAATCCTTACCACAGTTTTACGAAATAAATAAATTATGGGTTGAAATGGCTCTGAGCGCTATGGGACGTACTATTTGAGGTCAACAGTCCCCTAGAACTTAGAACTACTTAAACCTAACTAACCTAAAGACATCACACACATCCATGCCCGAGGTAGGATTCGAACCTGCGACCATAGCGATCGCACCATTCCAGACTGAAGCGCCTAGAACCGCTCAGCCACTGCGGCCGGCAAAGTATGGGTACATAGCGAACACATTTAAATTTGAAATGCATATGCACGCCGCAGAAAGAGTGCTGGAGTAGAATTCAGAAAATCAATACTCTAAAAAACGTAGAATTCAGAAAATCTATACTTTAGATACCGCTGTCAACATAGTATGATCATTGACGACCTAACAATATATTTAATCACGATTAGATTTAATGCAGCTACATGAACAAGATGCTAAGCATATCAACTGTTTGACTCAGGACTAGCTATTAAAACAGAGACTGAATAATTAAAATTTGTCGTAAGTTACGCTCGTCTTCTGGTAAATATTCGATTCGCTACTACTACGGTGCATAATGCAAGTTCAACATAATAAAGAAATAATTAGGAATATACATACAGATTTAAAATGCGGTCACAAACCCAGAAAAAATTTATTGGCTGTAATTACGAAAAGTTTAACTAGAAATATATGGTCTACAAGAATAAGAAACTGCATGATCCTCACATTGAATCAAGGCGTATACGAGAGGCACCTGTTTAAGCTTGTTAGATTCGTATCAAACATAGCTAATTCATCAAGAAGATGAAAGAGACATTACGTCTAGCTAAAACCTTGTGTGCGACTAAATATCACGAAGTGGTACTAGTTTCTCATTCAATAGTACGTCGTGGTCATACATATTTAGAAACAGTGAACGAAGAAAATTTATAGGTCCCTCGATGGGATATTTTTTGCAGTGTATACCCCTCCAAAATTAATGGTTATCTGCTCGTCATCTGACTACTATGATGCGGTACACCCGCCTGCCTAGACTTACTTTCGTGCCCCAATCTCTTCATCTTGCATCCAATGACCTCAGTTATCTGCTATCTACGAGTATGTTCGCATCTCTGTTAAACCGTGCAATATTTGTTGACTAAGACTCCCTATAGCACCACAGAAGTTCTTCCTTGACGTCTTAACTCATGTACTATCAACCTGTTCCTTATCCTAGTTTGTGTTTTGCAAATGACCCTCTCCTTGTAGATTGTGCAGAGAATCTTATCGTTTCTCATCTTATCGCTCCAGTTAATTCATCCTTTAAAAACACCGCATACCTAATTCTTCGATATTCTTTTCTTATAATTTTCCCAAAGTTTATTGTTCGCTTGCCGTGATTCAGATGTATTTTCTCAATATATTTCTCAAATTAGGGGCAATGTTTGATGCTTTGTCCGTCATCTGTTATTTTTCTTCCAATCTAGCACTTCATCCACAACGTAGTACGCAGTTTTGATTTTACGTTTGTCGTTAATCTTATTTGTAACACGTTCGTCATTCTTTCGTACAGCGTACTGTGATATTAGCCAGTGACGGCCAGAAGAAGAAGCAAAAATGTATTAGGCGGGTATTACACTGTCATGTTTCTTTGACAACAACAACTTTTTACTATGCGCTGCTGTTTCTTGTGCCACAATTGTTCTGTGTGTTCATTTGGAAGAGAAGTGGCGAAAAAAAAAGGAAACATACTTGGGTGAAGTCGTGATACGTCGAAATAAGAAAAGTGTCCAGCAAAACTTCTTACGAGTGCTGCAAGTGGAGGACGTCAGTCTTGAAATTACTTACAAATGGATGAGAGTGCATTTCAGTATTTTCTCAGTAAAGTTGATAGAATTAGTGTTCCAACAACTAGAAACTTAATAAAAAGTACGAAAGAGATGAAGTACTCTTTAACTTGTGGCATAAAGGTTTCAAAAATAGACAAAGTAGAATAGACAGCTAGGATTTTTTTATTTATTTTAGACTGTTTCCTTCTCTTCTATTCCGTCTTGCTGACAAGCTTCCTCGGAATTCCCAGATGTAGAGGTAGATGGCTGTAGTTAAGATTGTGGATCTGATATGTGCCAGTTGATCACACCCTCCCTCCCCCCCCCCCACCCCCCTCCCACCAGCAACCACCTCCCGAGTCAAATCAAGGTTATTAAAAAGAGTAGGAGCACACTCCAACTAAACGTTGCAGTAACGTTTACAATCACACTATACGAGTACATGTCAAATAGCTGCAGCGATGCCAGCGCTCTAGCGGTTATATTTCAAATTGCAGTGAACAGAAAACGAACGGCTTTTATCATCAGATCTACGACGACTAAAGGCGAGCTCTGACAAAATTCCCTATTACACTATCAAATTTCGTTGAGAAAAATGTCTGACATATCAACTTTGACAAAGAAATATCGTAGTGTTCTACCGGCCTTAGTTAGACAGGGCGTGACCTGCTTCTCCTCCTGCTCTTCAAGTTGTCGTGGTTGGCAGCAGGTTAGCGCCGACCTGAGCTCGACGTGCGTTAAGGTCGCTCTGTCTTATATAATTTATTAAAACGTATCCCTGAGGCCTCGTGGCTCGGGTGAGGGTCTTGGGTATCTGAAGAGAGTCAACTTGGTGCATAATTCCCAAGTTCTGTGCGGCTTCGCATAAAGTTACTGAGTAGTAGTTTTCGCTGTTTGCACACATGTAGACCCCTGTTTCCACAGAGGCAGAGGCGCCACTGCCACGTGCGCCTTGGCTCTCACACGAACACACACAGCGCGCGACATGACGACAGAGGCCAGTAGCGCGTCGCTCAGGTCTTACGAATACTCGAAGAAACAAGTCTAAGACCTAGATGAAACGTAGTTTTAAATTTAGAGGAATCTATGTTGGCCGCGGAACATGCTAATGTTAATCAGCCCCCTATAAACAGCACCAGTTGCGAAAGTGAAGAAAAAACTGCCCACAAAAAGGCATCCCATTGTTTAACAGCCAATTGACCTAGGCAGATGAGACTGATTACGAATTGACCTGTAAACGCATCCTAAAAAACTGCTTAACTGTCTACGTCCCGTACTATGTAGCGATAAAAGAGGGTGTTCAACGTGTACAAATAAAGACAGTACACATGATCAAATGCTTTTTTTCTTCACGCGTGGGGAAGCGTCACAAAATGGTGAAAAACGCGCACTGTTACGCATTTGATGGTTGACATCGCTCATCCCCTGTAAGCTCCCTTTATAGATTTCCAGATTCAACATCAAGTATGTCATGTACAGATACGCTACACCCTCGTACAATTGCGGTTCGGACAGAGGCGAACAAGCAATCATTCTTCCCACGCTCCATATACGAACTGAACTGGTAGAAACCGTTATATGAGGTGCAATGGGAACTACCTGAGGGCATGCACTTCACAGTCATTTGTAGAGTATGGATGTATATCTATATATGTACTACTATATAAAAATAAGTTGTTGTCTAACGTTGTTGTCAAAAATCTCGGAAAGTTATTGACTGATTTACATGAAATTTTTACACAATACTCTAACAAGTGTTAGTCCGTATATTTTGTGTGACTTCGATTTATTACATGATGCTCTGACAAACATACGAATGGGCACAGGATACATATTTTTCGGTATACAGGGCGATTATAATTAAAGTCAATTTTCAAACCGCTGTAGAAATAACACCACTTGTGAGAATGACGTCAAATTGCAACGGAATATTACCAGAGAAGGGGGAAAACGCATGGCAGAAGAAAAATAAATAGTTACAAAATGTAGCAATATATGGCGCTGTGATCATCATAATTTAATACTGGTCGATTACAAATGGCAAGTGAATCATACAACAATGCTTATGGTGTACGTTTGACGTTAAGCAAACTGTACTACTCAGTGTGCATGGGTGTACAGGTGTGATACTATTAGTTCCGTAAGCCCATCCACCACGGCAAGTTCATATCACATCGAATGTGTAACATCGGTTTTTAATTGTCCTGAGGTCAAAAACCGCATAAAAAGCATCATTCACATCTTTTTCTTAACTGCCTCGAGTCCAAAAACCGCATAAAAAGCTCAAGTAACATCGGTTTTTAACTGTTCTGAGGCCGAAAACCGCGTAAAAGGCATCAGTCAAAATCAAATCGGATTATTAATTTCTGTGTGACTGGCGCAAAACATGTTTAGTATGCTGTCCACCGTTTCCTGCAACATGTTGAAATCGAAAAACAACATGGTCCACAACTGATCGAAGTGTTTCAGGGGTCACGTTGAGAATGTGGTGCGCAGTGCGTGCCTTCAATGCAACTATGTTTGCAATCGGAACACTGAAGACAACATCTTTCAGCTAGCCGCACAGTCTAAAGCCACACAGATTAAGAGCAGGTGATCGGGACGGCCAGGCTGTACGGAAATGACGGCTGATAATTCTAACATTTCCGAAGTGGCGTTTCAGCAGCTGCTTAACTGGATTTACAATGTGCGAAGGTGCGCCAGCCTGCATAAAAATGAGCCCATCCACTCACCCACGCTGTTGGAGAGTTGGAATGACGTGGTTGCGCAAAAGACACTCATAGCGCTTGCCAGTGACGGTACAGGTAATAGGACCGGAAGCATCTGTCTCTTCGCAAAAAATATGGCCCTATGATAAATGATGCCGTAAACCCACACCACTCAGTGACCTTTTCAGGATGAAGTGGTACTGGTTGATTTGCGTGTGGATGTTCCGCAACCCATATTCGGCAGTTCTGTGTATTGACATATAGTGTCAGATGGAAGGGGACTTCGTCTGTCCACAAAATCTTCCACGGCCAATCATTGTCCACTTCCATGCGAGGAAGAAATTCTAAAGCAAAAGTCTCTCCTGCGGGCAGGTCAACAGGAAGCAATTCGTGCACATGGGTAAATTTGAATGGATAGCAAAGAAGGACGTTTCGTTGGATTCTACGCACCGTGCTCACGGATACGTCCATTGTTTGAGCAACTCTCCGTGCACTACACGTTTGGTCACCACCACTCTGTGGTCACTGCTTCCACTGACGTCGAATCAATTCGTTTCCTCCCCCTACCAGGTCGCACACCAAAAGAAATCGTCTTTTCGAATTTCCGAATCATTTTCTCCAGGCTCACTGCAGTCATCGGACCAACGCCTTTTTTCAAATCCTTCAGTGTCCGGAACTTCTGCAGAGCGATGTATGCACTGCCATCATTGTTGTTATACAGCTTTACAAGCAGGGCGCGATCCTGCGTTGAGACAGTCATGGCGAACGTCGCAGACGCGAAAGGAGGAAAAGCCGTGTACCTGGCGTCTTTATACCAACTTCAAAGTGTCGTGCGCATCACAGGTATTTCCATTTACGTATTCTGACACATACAGCGCCATCTATTGATCAATTCTCACATTATTTATTTCTTCTGTCGTATGCCTCCCAATTCTCTCATAATATTCCGTCGCAATTTGACGTCATTCTGACCAGTGGTGTTATTTCTACAGAGTTTTGAAAGTTTAACTTTAATTATAATCACTCTGTATATAACATACAAAAATATATGTAACATAAAAAAGGTAACAATTGTTTCAAAAATCTCGAAAAACTCTTGAGTCAATGACTTCAAATTTTTATACGATACTCTAAGAAATGTTCTATGGACACTGGTTACCTATTTTTAATATTTATAAGGTATAAATACATATATAATACATGAAAGGAAATCGTTGTTAACAAAAATCTCAAAAAAGTGCTTGATGAATTTAATTCAGATTTTTACACAATTCTCTAGTAAGCATTCATACGGACATAGGCTTTACAATGAAATTATAATTAAATCAAGACCTTAAGCTGTCGACAGGCGTTGATATACATCAACGGGGACAGTTGAAAATGTGTGCCTCGACCGGGACTCGAACCCGGGATCTCCTGCTTAGATGGCAGACGCTATATCCATTTTTTTATCTCATTTTGTTCTATACTGTAAGTTGAATTTCTTCGGGGTGGACGTCCGATGACACCCGTTCTGGTTCTTTGTTGATCCGTTCACTCAGTTTTTTATTACAGAGGGTAGGTAACCCTCTGACCGAACACGCTGAGCTACCGTGCCGGCAACCATCTGAGCCCCCGAAGGCACAGAGGATAGTGTGACTGCTGGGATTTATCCGTTGCATGCTCCTTGTGCCCCTGCCCATTACACTCATGACTCGCGGCAGACAATCTTACTGAGTCCCGTAAGAGTTCGGGCAATGCGTATGCTTCCAGCACAGAACAAGAAGGTCAATGGCCGGTTAGCCTTAACTATATATATGAAGAGGGTATCTGTTGTTTTGGGCATGTCCGAAAGAACAGATACCATCTTTATATATAGGCTAAACAATGTTTTAGGTGACAATGTGCGGGTCATTTGTCAAAACCGGGAAAGAAAGAAAAGCGGGAAAAGAAATGTTGCGCTGTGTTGTGCTGTGCTACGCTGTGAAAATTTTCTTTCTCTGTGTCACTTTTAACTATGATAGCAGGGAATTTAAACAAGTAGAGAAATGGTTGCTCCCAAATGAATTATTTCCATTTTATATATAATTGTAAACAAATATTGCATGCACAACAACGTGCTGCTTTTAGACAGGTCTTTCTCATAATCCATATTCCAATGATAACAACCGATTTACCCATTCATTCTGAATGAATTCAGTTCCCAATAAAGGTTTCCCGGTGCAATAACAATAAACAAGACCCTGGGTCACAGAGATTGCAGACGAAGAAATGGGCAGAGAGATGGGAGAGTAAACGGCGAAAGGTACGGGGAGGAGGGGATGGAGAGATATACGGGGCAGGAGGGACTCAACAGAAAAAGGGAACTGAAGGAGATTATGACGTATCTCCAATTCCCACCCATACACTTTAAGAAAACAACCGCCGCACCACGAAGGATTTATACGAATGGGACGGAAATTAGTAGACGTGACGTATATGTATGAATGATTACGATTTCAGATAAACTGGATGGTTTATTCAAGAGAAAATCCTTCACAAATTGAGCAAGTCAATAATATATTGGTCCACTTCTGGTTCTTATGCAAGTTAATCTGCTTGACACTGATAGAGTTGATGGACGTTCTTCCTGAGACATATCGTGCTACAATGAGACCACTGGCGCGTTACATCGTCAGAATCCCGAGTTGGCTGGAGGGCGCTGCTCAGACTTTCTCAACTGGCGAGAGATCCGACGACTTGCTACCCAAGGTATGGTATAGGAAGAACAAAGACATGTTATAGAAACTCTCGCTGGGTACATACGTGCGTTATTAAGCTGAAATGTAAGTCCAGGATTTCTTGTCATAAACGGCAGCAAAACGCGGCGAATAATATCGTCGACATACCACTGTGCTGTATGGGTGCCGCTGATAATAACCAAAGTAGTCTTGCTATGAAAAGAAAGGGCACACAAAAGTATCACTCCTGGGTGTCGGACGTTATGGCTGGTGTCAGTCGGTTTGGTACCCCACAGTAGTTCAATGACGTCTCCAGACAAGTTGTAAGCAGGCTGTTTAGGTTTTTATGTTGGTAACGCCACGTATCGCTCTGTGTGAAAATCACTGACTGTGCTGTGTGCATTCTGTGGCTGGTTGGCATTGTTGGAATATTCGCTATTGTAGTGTTGGGCAGTGGGATGTAAATAGCGCGTAGCGTTGTGCAGTTGGAGGTGAGCCGTCGGCAGTGGCGGATGTGGAGAGAGATATGCCAGAGTTTTGAGAGGTTGCTATAAGCGGACGATCTTGACGTGTGTCCCCCAGAAAACGGAAATTTCTAAAGATAGATGACATGAATTGATAGATTGATTGATATGATTGATATGATGAGTTTTGAACACTATTAAGGTAAATATATTGTTGGTTCTCTATCAAAATCTTTCAATTTATAACTATGCCTATCAATAGTTAGTGCCTTCAGTAGTTAGAATCTTTTATTTAGCTGGCAGTACTGGCGCTCGCTGCATTGCAGTAGTTCGAGCAACGAAGATTTTTGTGAGGTAGGTGATTTGTGAAAGGTGTAGGTTAGTGTTAGTCAGGACCATTCTTTTGTGGGGATTATTGAAAGTGAGATTGCGTTGCGCTAAAAATATTGTGTGTCAGTTTAGTGATGATCAGAATAAGTAAAGAGAGAAATGTCAGTACGTTCAGTCTGGCTCAGCTGTTTGAATAGAATTGTATTCAGTGATGAGTCCCGCTTCCGGATCAGCCTCGATGACAACAGAAGACGTGTATGGAGACATTCCGGACAGCGGTGGGTTACCAAGCTGACTGTCGCACCCCCATACGGGCCGAAAACCAGGAGTGACGATCTTAGGTGCCATTTATTTCCATTTCTTTTCTTTGGTTGTCATCAGCGGTACCCTTACAGCGCACGATATTCTAAGCCCCGTTTTGTTGCCCTTCATGGCAGGACTTTTTGGACTTATACTGAAGATCCTGAGAAATTGGTACACCTACCTAATATCGTGTAGAGCCCCCGCGAGCACGCAGAAGTGCCGCAACACTATGTGGCATGGACTTGACTAATGTCAGAAGTAGTGCTGGAGGGAACTGGCACCATTAATCCTTCATTGCTGTCCATAAATCCGTAGGAGTATGAGGAGGTGGATATCTCTTCCGAACAGCACGTTGCTAGGCATCCCAGATATGCTCAATAATGTTCATGTCTAGGGAGTTAGGTGGCCAGTGGAGGTGTTTAAACGCAGAGGAGTGTACCGGAAGCAACTCCGTAGCAATTATGGACGTTCGGGGTGTGGCATTATCCTGCTAAAATTGCTCAAGTCCGTCGGAATGAACAATGGATATGAACGGATGCAGGCGATGAGATACGAGGGCTATCCAAGAAGTACATTACGTTTTCGTGTGTGTCCGTTAGGGGCGGGGCTAGCGCGGCCATCTTGGTGTCATGGCATTCCGCCGCCCAGTCGGCATCCTGCCGTGCTAGTGAGAGGTTCGTGCTGTACTCCGCTGAGTTACTGTGACAGTTTGAAATGTCAACGTTAATTGAAAATGCCGCGAAGTGTGAAGTGCGTGCTGTAATAAGGTTTCTGACTGCAAAAAACTGTACACCGATAGAAATCTATCGGCAGCTTTGTGAAGTGTATGGGGACAACATAATCACTGAAGGTGGAGTGCGTCAATGGGTCATAAATTTTAAAAATGGCCGAACTAACGTTCACGACGAAGAGCGAAATGGAAGACCCAGCATAGTGACTGCAGAACTTGTCGAAAAAGTCGATACCGCGGTCCGTGAAAACCGTAATTTCACAATAACGGAACTCTCTATGAGTTTTCCACAAATTTCACGAAGTTTGTTGCACGAAACACTACCGGAAAGCTTGGTTACCACAAGTTTTGTGCAAGATGGATACCAAAACTCTTGACAGAGATTCACAAAAATCAGCGAATGGCTGCAGCGTTAACGTTTTTGGACGCTTACGAGAAATATGGCGACTCATTACTCGATCGCATCGTTACTGGTGACGAAACATGGGTTAAGCATGTGAACTGCGAGACAAAATTGCAGTCAATGCATTGGGGGCACACAAATTCCCCCCAAAAACCCAAGAAATGCATGCAGGCAATGTCGGCTAGGAAGGTGTGATTTTTGTGGATTTCCTGGTAAGAGGTACTACAATAAACTCTCAAAGGTATTGCCAAACTCTGCACAACCTCAGAAGAGCAATACAAAACAAGCGCAGGGGAAAGTTGGGCCCAAAGATCTTGCTGATTCACGACAACGCCAGGGCCCACACGGCAAATGCCACTCCTGATGTTCTCGAATCTTTTAAGTGGGAGTTGTTTCCTCATCCGCCGTACAGTCCCGACCTGGCATCGAGCGACTTCCACTTATTCCCAGCAATGTAGAAGTGGTTGGCTATGCAGCGTTTTGATGACGACGCGCTGCTTCAAGAAGAGGTAACCACGTGGTTGAAGGCGCAGGAGGCCGAATTTTACGACGAAGGAATTTCCAAGCTCGTCCATCGCTACGATAAGTACTTAATTTAAATGGCAACTATGTATAAAAGTAGTATTTAAGTGTGGCTTTCATCTGTATATAATAAAAAAAAATTCCAATACTTTATTTATTTTTAATTCCAAAACGTAATGTACTTTGTGGATAGCCCTCATATTATGCTTAAGTACGTGTCACCTGTCAGAGTCGTATCTAGACGTATCAGGTGTCCCACGTCATCCAACTGCACACGCCCCACACCATTACAGAGCCTACACCAGCTTGAACAGTCCCCTGCGAACATGCAGAATCCATGGATTCATGAAGGTGCCTCCATACCCGTACACGTCCATCCGCTCTATACAATTTGAAACGAGACTCGTCCGACCAGGCAACATATTTCCAGTCCTCAATAGCCCAATGTCGGTGCTGATGGGCCCAGACGAGGCGTAAAGCTCTGTGTCGTGCAGTCATGAAGCGTACCCGAGTGGGCCTTCGGTACCAAAATCCTATATTGATGATGTTTGGTTGAATGGTTCGAACGATGACACTTGCAGATGGTCCAGCATTGAAATCTGCAGCTATTTGCGGAAGGGTTCCACTTCTGTCACGTTGAACGATTCTCTTCAGTCGTCGTTGGTCCCCTGAAACCATTTCGGAATTATGACGATCTAACTCGCCAGTTGCGCAGAATTTGGCACAGTATGCCTTAGGAGGACATATAATAACACTATCAATCAATGCGAATCAGAATAAATGCTTACATAAGAGCCAGAGATGGACCAACGCATTGTTGACTTTCTCAGTTTGTGATGTTTCTTCTCTTGAAGAAATCATCCAATTTTTCAGAAATTGTACTCATTTGTTTGTATCTTCATGTACACGAAATCCACCGATTTCCGTCATATTCGGATTATTCCTTCGTGATTTCTCGTTCTTTTTTATTTTGTCTTACACTGTATTAAGGAACTGCGAAAATGGTCGGCTCTGCTAGTCTCGATGTATACATATGTATTCATGGCATTCTCCAGCAACTTGCACACTTCTACGCAGTATATTTCGCCACACACCACCACGAGGGTGCTACTTTTTCAGAAGGATCATATCCGACGTGGAGGGTGGCTTTGACTACCAGACAGTCCAAACCATTGTCCACGGGCTCTGCTACTGTGATAGACAAGCTGTTACCACAGTTGGACAGACCTCTTAGCTCCTAGCAGCGTTCTCATCACCTGGATAGCATAGCTCGCGAGGTTCTAAGATAGTTAGTGGGTGACTGGAAAATCCCGGCTCCTGAAATCTGGTGAGGTGTGAAGTTCTGTCAAAACAGCACCAGATCTCCAACTATAACTGGCTAGCCAGACCCAGCACTGCTTGAGTTGCAGGAAAAAACTGTCTGCTGCAAGGATGTATCCACCAAAATGGTTCAAATGGCTCTGAGCACTATGGGATTTAATATTTGAGGTCATCAGTCCCTTAGAACTTAGAACTACTTAAACCTAACTAACCTAAGGACGTCACACACAACAATGCCCGAGGCAGAATTCGAGCCTGCGACCGTAGCGGTCGCGCGGCTCCAGACTGTAGCGCCTAGAACCGCTCGGCCACTTCGTCCGGCATGTATCCACCACCCGATCGTTAAAATTTAGATTGTCCATGATTGGGTCACATGCAGGTGCAAGTTCTGGAGCAAGTAATGGATGCAGTCTAATTATGTGTTAAGCTTCCGACCACTTTCAGTCGAATGCCTTGATTGCCCCTTGCAGTTCGACACAGTTGATTTCTTTTCCGGTACGTAGTGATCTGCCTGTAATAGCATTGACAACTCAACTACAGGCCGCTAACTCTACCTCACTTTTTGTCTAATAGAAAATAGCGTGCTTTTGTCCAAACTTACTGCAGCGGGCAGCGAAACACGATCTTAAAAAACATCTTTGTTGTCATAGATTCATTGTTAACAGTCAGTTAATTTCTCGTTAGATACTAGCGTACAATAGTGGTAATCGATACTAAATGATGCTAAAAGATGGTGGTTGACGATTATCATACTACGTGTGTCATTCACCAAGAAAGCAAGACAAATGGATCTTCAATATTAATTTTAAAGGTGAAGCCGTAATTCTAACGCAAATAACATTAGGGTGTCCGAAAGAAATCATTACAGAACACCTAAGTGTACATATAACCAATTATTGTGGAATTGTTTCCTACGGTCTTGTTGTTTAATTGAAATAGAAATAATTGAATTGCCGTTCCCTAATTGAGACATCTGTAATTTTGCTAAGTCAGTTTCTGAAGCTGTGGTGAATAACGTGCTCCTCGTAAACCGCAACTATATTAAATCAGTCTAATGTAAAGCTCTATTATATTGCGTAATTACTGCTCACACTACGTCCCAATTTATCTCCTTAAGAATTCACTATGACAATAAATGAACGGTAGCTATAGCCAACGAGACAGATCTTCTCCTTGCCGCTAATATTTGTTGGTATGTTTCGATATTGAACCATGTGTCTGGCAATATTTCACTCCATTCGTTGTGTTCCATGGCGATATGTTCAAAAACTTGATTGTCATCGACGTGTATCGTAAATTAGTTTTACTCGTGAGGGCGCTGTATGTCAGACACTGTTCCACTCGAAAACGATGACAGACCGAATAGCGAAAACATTACAGGTGCTGTAGCAGCAGCAGAAGAGGAAGATTTATGTCCTGTCTCATCCTGCTCGCGACTTACTTAATATGTATGGAATATGTTGAAACGGCTACGCGCGTGGAGTGGCCGTAGAAGCCATGAGGTTTACGTTTCGGCGTTTTTTGGTGCTTAAAACAAACATACGAATATTATTTGCTAATTTCGTTCATTAAGAGTGACGCTTGCTCTTGCTTTCTGATCGCTATATTTTTGTTTTTCGCCGAACCCCACAATGTGTTCATACAAACGTCAATATTTAGCGAGAGTCAACATTAGCGAACGCATCGGTTCAGGAATCACAAGTTGGAAAATGTGAGAAACGGCGTTTACAGCTCAGTCATTAGGAACATTCATTACCTCCATCTAATCAGACACAGTGTTTGCAGAGTTTTTCCATTTTCTTTCGGTAGCTGCATTCAATCAGTTACACCAACTGTATGTAATGAACTCTCTGCACCGTCGCTTTCAGAAACATTGTAAACAGCAAAGAGCCACACACGAAGTGAGTAGTGTATACGCCTATTCTCACGTATGTGAATATTATTTCGGCACACTGCGCTTCATATAATTTTACGAGCTGGTTTCCTCTCGTAAATACAGATAAATACCAACTTAAACTAACGAGTTATACTTGTTATCACCTTCACGTCAGTCAGAGGAATAACAACATCCACATTGATTTTCCGATCCGCGGAATGCTACCCATTTTACTGTTTTTTACCGAGGACGGACTATCCTTGTAACAAAGCGCTGAAGTGCTATTAAGAATATTCATTGAGAGCGAAACCAAATGCAGAATCGGTATCTCGAGGGTGGCACAACCGTGATTTCTCTCTTTTGGAGTCCGCCTGAAGTCGTATACAATTTGCATACAAAACAACAGTCTATTGTGCATAATAAAAGATGTAAATTAGCGTCTACTGAAGACCGTACGTCACTGCGCTACGATGGAAAGCATTTGCGATAGTCGCCACGGTAATCACCACCGATATTTTGCTAACAAGCAATGGTGAAAAGAGAGAATGGTACAGCTAAATATCGAAGAGGGCGTGCACCTCCATTATTCTCATCTCTCATATGAGCCTTTCTTGCATCACATGTGATCCTGTAGCCTTACCTAAGGGCTCACGTCCATATGTCATAGTGTGGATGAGGATCACAGCGGTTTTGGTTTCAAGATCCACCTATGTCCCGTTTTAAGTCAATGCGAGTAGTCCTAAAGTTTGTCCAGTAACTATATTCAGTCCCTGTAGTGGGATTCTGCAAAATTTCAAAAATATTTAGTTGTGGAATGAAGTGGATGTCGTAAGGTACTAAGTCTGGTGAACAGGATGGATACTTCTGCACTTGATGTTCCATGTACCTCATATTTCCAAATCACTCTTGTTAACTTCACATGGGAGCTGAAACGTGGTGCGCAGTAGTTATAACGCAACAGCAATTTTCTGTTTAAGGAATTGTGGAAACGGGAGCCAAGTGCAAGGTGTCCGCTGTTACCTAATCTGCCAGTCTTAGCCAAGCATAACTACCACTATCGCTATCCCACTAAAAAAATGGTTCAAATGGCTCTGAGCACTATGGGACTTAACATCTGAGGTCATCAGTCCCCTAGAACTTAGAACTACTTAAACCTAACTAACCTAAGGACATCACACACATCCGTGTCCGAGGCAGGGTTCGAACCTGCGACCGTAGCAGTCGCACGATTCCAGATTATCTCACTAAATCTTGGTAACGTAAAATTACGAATAAATCAGCTTCACAGTTCTGTCTTAATAATCTTCGCAGAGAGCACCAAGTGTACATCAAAAGGAAAGTTATATTTAAATAATTTTGGCACTTTAAACCAAATATAATATTTTTATGGTTCCCTGTCTGAAAATTGTCAATGTCTGTTCACATCGGAAATTTTGTAATTGTTTGTATTAATTAATCTAACAGAATCTCAGATTAAATTTGACTGCGTTCCTAAACTAAATTTAACTGCTACTTACATGTTTTGCAACTTGCAGACGGCCTTGATATATTCAAAATTCTGCGAGGGTTTTCCTCTTCGTCTGGAAAATTTTGTGATTACTCCTGTAAAGTAATGAAGCTGTTCTTTCGTTGCGTTGTGATAACTTGCTGCTGTGGTGAATTGCGTTGTTTCTATCTGTATGTAAATATGTTCTCAGAAGTCTGAGCTGAAAATAAGAAAGGTCTATAATCACTTCCGTCATTCGAATTTCACTGTAGTTGTGACACCAACTATTACCAAATTGCTCCATCTTTCTTCTCTCAGCAAAAATAAACTTGTTCAATCAATTATAATCACACGTCAGTTTTCTAACACTAACTTTGTATTGCATTTCCTCTATCAATTAACCCACTCGTTCAAAGCCGCCTAACCACTCGTAAACCGCCATCTGTCTTCAATCGTTCTCTGCCGGTTTCTGCTTGATCTCCCGCTGTGTGCCGCTTGATCTGGTCTCCGCAGCTTTCTACCCGTGTCTGCTTCTCGTCTCTCTTTATCGCTTTCTCCCCTTATCCATTTTCGAGTGACTCAGTTGTTAGCATCCTGCCCGCCCCCCACCTCCCCCCAGTCGGTCGCTTGCCACATCTTGCACAATATGTGTTCATATGATCCAGTGATGTGCTCAGTACATTCTTCAACCAACTGTCTTATCTCACTGGCCCATGATTTTAGCTCAACTTCTACCTTCTCGTCTCATGTTTGAGTTCAGCTTTATTTCACATCTAACTTTGCATACTCCATGTTCAATTATTTTTCACTGAATGGAAATGTAATGGGACTATCGGAGTTTACCGTCGATACCGTTACATTACTTAGTGCATTCGTCAAATTAAAGGAATTTTCTGATTTCTATTACTTTGTACTCTGTTACTTAAAATTCAAAAGCATGCTTCATAATCTCACTGCGACCTATAATGAATGTTGATTTTTATAAATGCCGCGCGGAGTGGCCGCTCGGTTAGAGCGCGGCCCCTCCCGTCGGAGGTTCGAGTCCTCCCTCGGGCATGGGTGTGTGTGTTGTTCTTAGCATAGGTTAGTTTAAGTGCTGTATAAGTCTAGGGACCGATGACCTCTGCAGTTAGGTCACTTAAGAACTCACACACATAATGATTTTTATAAATGAACATGCTTATTCAAAAGTTCACTGGGTTTATGTTATTGTCGGAATATGCCAATTATAGAGTTCCATCTCTAAGAGATTTCTAAAATGTTTAATGTTTACTGTACCTGATGATGATGTTCTACACTAGTACACCAACAAGCCTTGTTCAATTTACGAGTCGATCTGGAAAGGGAATTACTAGTTGTTCTACAAGATACTCTCCGCTATACACAACACGATGGCTTGTGCAGTATATATGCAACAGTAGATATAGACCTTATCAGGTAGAACAGAAGATTATGATACTATTGAACCATAGGCTGAACAAAAAAATCATATTGTAGCTCCTAGACGGTCATCACTAGATTTTTCGGGTACCTCAGTGGTTCTAAATCTAGGGGATATTACACCATGAGTGGTAAAATGAAATAATTTTGGTTTGGGGGGGGGGGGGGGAAGGGAGGGGAGCGTTAAAACAAGGGAACAAAGGTGGCTACCACTTAGCAACATGTTGCATAGAGTACTCAAATTTTGACAGGATACTGCTTTGCTTCATGAAGGGACGAGGGCGGAAAAGGAGAATGACGTATATGCCAAAATAAGAGATATATTTATTTCCAAATCTCTCTGTAGAAACAAATACGCTGAACCTCGCTTGCATGGCTATATGGAGAACATGTTGACAGCACCACATAAAGTTGCCGATATTCTCTAAGATTCGAGCTCTACTAACGCAGGACTGAAGTTTATATCGATTTCGGCAGAACTCATAGTGATGCTCAACATCAATAGTGAGAAATTCTCATTCACACATTAGATAAGTCTTCACTTATCATCTGTAATGAATTCTTTCATCAACTATGTTTCTGATCTGGAGACTCGACAAGTAAGTGCCTGGATTCTAAAACTGCTTTCAGTGAACGACGGAATAGTTTCAGTGAAAGAAATGTAAGCCAAAGCATTTGAAGCTATTTGAAGACAAAATGAAAATAACTTTTTTAAGCCAGAACTGTCAACATTTTGTACAATGATTGATGGCAAGGTTCCATCATTTTCAGAACAAGCCTTTCGAGTGCTGATTCCAGTCACCACAAGTTATACACATTAAAGGGGATTTGAAACTATGGTGGCAATAACAACAAAATCAAAAATAGTAAGAATTTCCATGTATTTTTTAAAATAGGATTATTCTGACAATTTTTTTCTAGTGTATACCGTAGTTAGAAACTTAACTCTGTTGGGGGTATTTATTTCTATATGATCTCATTTGTGGGTAATGGTCTCCGAAAGATTGGGAACCACTTAAGTACACAGACGCTATGCAATACTACCCACACATAATACAGGGTGCGAACGAGAACTGTTAAGACCTACCACAGTGGCGAGAGGAAGTCGGATGAACAGTCTGACACGGGAAACTTATGGTCTGTCAAGTAGGGAAACTACTTAAAATTACCTTTAAGGACTCACCAAAGGTACAGCACATGCACGTCCCACGAGTTTTTCACCATCCTCTCATTCTTTCCGCGCATACCATTGGTCCTAGAGCAAAAATGAATTGGACCTGCTTCGTAGGACATTTAATGCAGTTTAGTGTTGCACTGAGAAAAACTTTCTCACAGATCGTGCACTGCTTAAAGATCGCGCATTGCTTCCAGTAATCTCAGACGGGGCAGCTGTAGCTTCTCCAACTACCTGTGACTCAATTGTTCGTCGGCCTCTCCCAGAAGAAATTCCCAAATCCCCAGTTAATTCGAAATTCCTAAACATGTTCTTACAGAACGGTACAGAAAGCGGACCTCTCCGTATTTCTTTGATGTATCGATACTCTCGAATGGCAGCATCATCTTTGCTGTTGTTTTGATGAAGAAAAGCTTTACGAGTAGAGGCATGCTCACTTTGTTCTTACAAGGGAACCTCCCCGTCGCACCCCCCTCAGATTTAGTTATAAGTTGGCACAATGGATAGGCCTCGAAAAACCAAACACAGATCAATCGAGAAAACAGGAAGAAGTTGTGTGGAACTATGAAAAAACTAAGCAAAATATACAAACTGAGTAGTCCGTGTGCAAGACAGGCAACATCTAGGAGAGTTCGAGTTCAGGAGCGCCGTGGTCCCGTGGTTAGCGTGAGCAACTGCGGAACGAGAGGTTCTTGGTTCAAATCTTCCCGAGAGTGACAACTTTACTTTCTTTAGTTTTGCAAAGTTATGATCTGTCCGTTCGTTCATTGACGTCTCTGTTCAGTGTAATAAGTTTAGCGTCTGTCTTTTGCGACCGCACCGCAAAATCGTGCGATTAGTAGCCGAAAGGACGTGCCTGTCCAATGGAAACCGAAAACATTTGATTGCAAGGTCATAGGTCAACCGATTCCTCCACAAGAAAGCACGTCTGATACATTCTATACGACACTGGTGACGGCATGTGCGTCATATGGCAGGAATATGTTGCCGACCCACCTAACTTGTACACTTGGTGAATGGGTAAAAAGATTCTTCTACCTTGCCCAATTTAGGTTTTCTTGTGGATGTGATAATCACTCCCAAAAAAGTGTGAAAACATAAGAGTTTGTCACATAAACTGCAACAAACGAATGCAACAGTTTCACAGTCGCACAGTTTTGTCTGTGCTCTGTCAAATCATATGTTTTTAACGTTTTCAAATTTTTCCGCGTGTAGACCGTCAAATCTTGCATATGTCCAAGCAAATCTGAACATGTCCTGGAATTTTGGAGAGCGAAGTCGATTATATGTGAGTGCCTGAACTTTGGTAATTGTCTGAAAATAAAAAATTAAAATTTTCTCCCGAGGGAGGACTTGAACCACGGACCTATCGTTCCACTGCCGCACACGCTAACCACGTGACCACGGCGCTCATGGGTTTACACGCACCTAGTTGTTGCATATCTTACACATGGACTACTCAGTTCGTATATTTTGCTTATTTTTTCATAGTTCCACACAACTTCTTCCTGTTTTCTCGATTGATCTGTGTTCGGTTTTTCAAGGCCTATCCACTGTACCAACTTATAACTTATTCTAAGGGGGGTGCGATGGGGAGGTTCCCTTGTTAGCCTGTAAATGTAATGCATATTTATGCTTGTATTTCAGCACTGCATCTCTCTACTAGTTTCGGCACCTAACGGCAAATCATGACACGTACATTACTAATAACGCAAATCCTGCAAAGCACCTTCTGAACATCAGTATTGTTAAACTGGGTACCGATACGGTAAACAGTTTTTTTTCCTCCACTGGCTCAAGGAGTGAAAATAAAAGAAAGTAGACACGCGTGTTTCTTCATCTGAAAGAAGATGTCTTTTCATATTAAGTACCAGTCGCATAAGGGTGGCGTTAGTAGACCACTATGAGGTGAGCTCCCTGCCGCCGTTGGATAAGCAACAGCCAGCAGCAAGTCGTATACTCTTAGCTCACTTATTTGTTTCATAGTTTAAATCTTAATTTCTTTGCGTGTTTTTCGGTACTCGCAAAGTTTAATTCACAAATTTCAGGCGTATTATAGCATTTGAGAGTTGTGGCATCGCTTTTTAGTACCTGAATACTGTAAATTCGCGTAGTCGTTAGTCATCTGTTTTTGTTTTGAACGGCCAGTGTCGGTTTGTCACACCCAATGACCTCCCTGCCGCCGTTGGATAAGCAGCAGCCATCAGCAAGTCGTACTCTGAGCCCACTTATTTATTTCATAGTTTAATTCTTAATTTCTTTGCTTGTTTATCGGTAGTTGCATAGTTTCATTCACAAATTTCATCAGTATTATAGTATTTGAGATTTGTAGCATCGCGTTTTAGTACCCGTATAGTGTAAATAGGCGTAGTCGTCAGTCATCTGTTTGTTTTGAACGGCTTGTGAGATAAAAGAGAGGAAAAAATTGTTAGGGATGTATAGGGACTGCGCCTGTTGTGTACAGAATGAGGGGGAATTGGCCACCGTCCATAAACAGCTGGAAGCTGTGATGGCCGTAGTCGACAGGCCCCAGGCTGTTGCCCTGGGCCGCGGTGACATTGGGACACCCGAGGCATGCGCTTTGGCACCTCTGAAACCTGTAACATCGCCCGGGATCTCTGATACCACTGCGCCCTCGGATTCGGACGTCCCTGTCGGTCAGCACTTGCCTGACGGTGATTGGCCAACCGTGGTGGGGTCACGAATCCCTGGGCGGAAGGCGAGAGCTGGTGGTGGCCGCAAGGCTGTACCCTTACGCCTCCGTAACAGGTTTGAGGTACTGCCCACAGCTGAAAGTACTTCTGAGCCTGCAAGGGCGGCCTCGCCTGTTGCGGCAGTGGCCGGTCTTCCTGAGAGGTCCGCACAAGCGCAGAGGGTGGGATTGCTTGTCATTGGGAGCTCCAATATTAGGCGGGTGATGGAGCCCTTTAGGGATATGGCAGCTAAGGACGGGAAGAAAGCCAATGTACACTTCGTGTGCATACCGAGGGAGTCATCCACAATGTGGAAGGGGTCCTTCCGGATGCCATAAAGCGTGCAGAATGCACCCAACGGCAGGTGGTTGCTCATGTCGGCATTAATGACGTGTGTCACTGTGGATCGGAAGAGATTCTTTCTGGTTTTGGCGAAGACTACCAGTCTTGCTAGCGAGACGAAGGCAGAGCTCACCATCTGCAGCATCGTCGACAGGCCCGATTGTTGACCTTTGGTACGGAGCCGAGTGGAGGGTCTGAATCAGAGGTACAGACGGTTCTGCGACCGTGTAGGCTGCAGATTCCTCGACTTGCGCCATGGGATGGTGGGGTTTCGGGTTACGCTAAATAGGTCAGGTTGTCCACTACATACAGGAAGCGGCTACATGGGTAGCAGGGGCCATGTGGCGTGGACTGGACCATTTTTTATGTTAGACAGTCTCGGGAAAGATCAAAAAGCGCTCCAGTCTCAAAGGGTACAGGGCAAAGAAACAAGAGTTGACCAAGCAACAGTCGGTAGTGTAGTTGTAAATTATCGTAGCTCTGTCGGAAAAGTACCAGAGCTTCAAGCGCCGATAGAAATCACTGAAGCTTAAATCGTTATGGGAAGATAAAGCTGGCTAAAGCAGGAGATAAATTCTGCCGAAATTTTTACAGAGGCTCAAACCGTGTTCAGAAAGGATAGATTAAATAATGTAGGTGGTGGTGTGTTTGTGTCTGTTGGTAGTGGTTCATCTTTTAGTGAAGTTGAAATTGATAGTTCCTGCGAATTACTATGGGTAGATGTTATACTCTACAGCTGTATCAAAATAATAATCGGCTCCTTCTACCGCCCCCCCCCCCTCCCGACTCAGATGATATAATAGCTAAACAGTTCAGAGAAAATTTGAATCTCATTACGAATAAGTACTCCACTCATAGAGTTATAATTGGTGCAGACTTAAATCTACCCTCGATTTGTTGGCGAAAATACTCGTCAAAGCCGGTGGTAGACAGAAAACATCTTCCGAAATTGTACTAAATGCTTTCTCTGAGAATAAATTTGAACAGTTAGTACTTGAGCCCACACGAACTGTAAATGGTTGTGAAAACACACTTGACCTCTTAGCCACAAATAATCCTGATATAATAGAGAGCGTGATGACGGATTCAAGGATTAGTGAACACAATGTCATTGCAGCGAGGCTCAAAACCATATCAACCGAAACCACTAAAAATAAACGCAAAATATATCTATTTTATATCTATTTACAACAGCTGATAAAAATTCGTTTGATGCTTTCCTAAGAGAGAGCCTCCATTCCTTCCAAGATAATTATGTAAGCGTAGACCAGATACGGCTCAAATTCAAAGGTACAGTATCGACACCAATAAATAGATTCATACCGCATGAGTTAATAAGAGAAAGGACTGATCCACCATGGTACACAAAACACGTCAGAACACTGTTGCAGAAGCAACGAAAAAAGCATGCCAAATTAAGAAGAACGAGAAATCCCCAAGACTGGCTAAGTCTCACGGAACTTGAAATTTAGTACGGACATCAATGCGAGATGCTTTTAATAGTTTCCACAATGAAACACTGTCTCAAAATATGGTAGAAAACTCAAGGAGATTCTGGTCGTTTGTAAAGTACACCAGTGGCAAAAAACAGTCAATACCGTCACTGCCACCGATGATGGTGCCACTAAAGCGGAGTTACTAAATATAGTTTTCCGCAATTCCTTCACGAAAGAAGATGACGTAGATATTCCAGAATTTGAAACCAGAACAGCTGTTAGCATAAGTTACATAAGAGTAGATATCTTAGTTCTTGCGAAACAAAATCAAATCGCTTAAGAAAGACGCGGCTGCTAAGCTCGCAGGTTCGAATGCTGCTTCAGGCATGGATGTGTGTGATGTCCTTAGGTTAGTTAGGTTTAAGTACTTCTACGTCTAGATGACTGATGACCTCAGATGTAAAGTCCCATAGTGCTTAGAGCCCTTTCAACCATTTTTCGCTTAAGAAACGCAAGTCTTCTGGTCCAGATGTTATACGAATCAGGTTCCTTTCAGAGTATGCAGACACAATAGCTTCTTTCTTAGCAATCATATACAATCGCTCACTTGAAGGAAGGTCTGTTCCTACAGACTGGAGAGTAGCACAGGTCACACCAATATTCAAGAAAGGATATAGGAGTAAACCATTGGATTACAGACCCATATCAGTGACCTCAATTTGCAGTAGGATTTTGGAGCTTATACTGTACTCGAACATTGTGAATCACCTTGAAGAAAATGACTTAATGGTACATAACAAACACGGGTTCAGGAAATATCGTTCTTGTGCTACACAGCTAGCTCTTTATTCCTATGAAGTAATGAGTACTGTCCACAAGGGATCTCAGATCGATTCCATATGTCTACATTTTAATAATACTTTTGATACCGTTCCTCACAAGCGACTATTAATCAAATTGCGTGCATATGGAGTATTGCCTCAGTTGTGTGACTGGATTCGTGGTTCCCTCTTAGAGACGTCACAGTTCGTAGTGATAGTCGGTAAATCATCGAACGGAACAGAAGTGATATCTGGCGTTCCGCAAGGTAGTGATATAGGCCCTCTGCTGTTCCCGATTTACATAAATGATATAGGTGATAATCTGAGCAGCCCCCTTATATTCTTTGCAGATGATGCTGTAATTTACCGTATTGTAAAATCATCAGACGATTAATTCCAATTACAAAATGATCTAGAGAGAATTTCTGTATGGTGCGAAAGGTGGCAATTGGCCCTGAACAAAGAAAAGTGCGAGGTCATTCTACATGGGTACTAAAAGAAATCCGATAAATTTGGGGTATACGATAAATCGCAGAAATCTATGCTCTGTCAGTTCGACTAAATACCTAGGTATTACAAATACAAGCAACTTAAATAGGAAAGACCACATAGACAATATTGTGGGGAAGGCGAAACAAAGACTACGCTTTATTGGCAGAACAATTAGAAGATGCGACAAACCCACTAAAGAGACAGACTGCATTACACTTGTCCGTCCTCTGCAGGAATATTGCTGCGCGGTATGGGATCCTTACCAGGTAGGATTGGCGGAGGACATCGAAAAAGTGCAAAGAAGGACAGCCCGTTTTGTGTTATCGCGCAATAGGGGTGAGAGTCTCACTGATATGATACGCGAGTTGGGGTGGCACTCAATGAAACAGAGGCGGTTTTATTGGCGGCAAGATCTATTTAAGAAATTTCCATCACCAACTTTCTCTTCCGAATGCGAAAGTATTTTGTTGACACCCACCTACGTGGGGAGAAATGATAATCATAATAAAATAAGAGAAATCAGGGCTCGAACGGAAGGATTTACATGTTCCTTTTTCCCACGCGCCATTCGAGAGTGGATTGGTAGAGAAGTAGCATGAAAATGGTTCGATGAACCCTCTGCTAGATGCTTAAGTGTGAACTGCAGAGTAACCCTATAGATGTAGATTAGGATGCAGATCGGGTTTCTTTTAAATACTCGCTGTAACGATGAAATTATGTTAGGGAAGAATGCGTTTAAGACGGCAAAGGCGTCATTAACAACACCTCACTCACTTTGAACGAGATCGTACAATATGGCAGATATACTTGGCAGGAATGTAGCTACTGCGTATAATTGCTCGCAGCGGTGGTCACGGGAATGTACGGTCTCAAGAAAACCGGGTTCCGGACGGCTACGTGGCACTCACAAAGGAAGAGAACCGTCTTCGGCGTATAGCTCTGGTGCATCGTACTGCTTCAGCAGTAACAGTTTGAGCAGGAGTTGGCACCGCTGTGACACAAAGCGCTGTTACAAATCGGTTACTTCGGGGACCGCTCTGGGCCAGACGCCCTGTAGTGTGCATTCCACTGACACCAAACCAACGCCGTTTACAACTTCTGTGGTGACAAGCGAGAGCTCATTGGAGACAAAAGTAAAGTTCTGTTACTTTTTCTAATAGCTGCTTCTTCCTAGGTGCCAGTGACGCCCATGTGTTGGTTAGAAGGAAGTCAGATGAGAGCCTTGAGGTGTATCGCCGTATAACGATCCTGCCTTGGAGGCGGTTAAGTGGAAGATGTGTATCAGAGCTGGATAGTGACAGATGGTGACGCGAGCTGGACGCGCACTAGTTTATTTATCAGCCGATAGGGGACAATATTGGATAGGGGACTGATTTAGTTTCGATTGTGCCCACTAGAGTGCTCTAAAGTGATAGAATGTTTTTCATAAACTGTTCTAGTATTTTCATAAAGTGTTATTATGTCTTTTGGTGTATGTAAAATGGTATAAATGTGTTTTAGCAGTATGAATGATGCGTGAGTGTGGTTTAAGGTTAGTATGAAGATAACTGTTTAACGAGTTCTGTAGTAGGATTTAGTGTGGGAATATTTCGAGGAAGTATGGATATGGACAAAGGGGATTTTTATAGAATAGATTTGTAAAGTAAGTTTATGGTAAAAGGAAATTTAATTCCGGTATAAATAACAATAGTAAATAACTTTATGCATAAGCAAAAGTTCAGCATATTAGATAATTACGTCGGTAAAAAGTGCAGTCGTTATGTTTACAATTTGCGACTGGTTACTGATGAAAAAGCGCGGACTAACGCGGGAAAGTGTTGTTTTGCTAATGGCTGTTGAGTAAACAGACCAATGGTGAAGCACTATTCTTCGTGCGCCTTTCTCTGGTGGAAAAGAAGACTTAGAGTATTCTAAAAAGAGTCTGAGCCTAGCCATGAAACAGTTCGGACGTGTGTAGTAGTAGTTCCGATGGAAATGAGAAGGTGCCGGATCTAGCACTGTTTCATACATCAAAAGTGTTGTAAAGTGACGGCATCATTATTCCGATAGGCGCGTAGAAATTTCGAAATATTTAAGTGAATTTTGTAACGAGACGAGACATATATTCCGCGTGGCGTATTGAGCAGGTCGGTGGCTAAAAACTGTGACAGCATTTAGTACCGACAGACTTAATATTTGGCGACCATTCTTAATCAAAAACAATCAGTGTAATTGTAGCTATTACGTTTTCGGGAAATGCAGCACCATAAACTCGCTAACGTGAGTGAAAGGGATTGTGAGTGACTGTGTTAAGGCCAGTACGGGCTTTGCAGTGATACTAGTTCACCTAAGTTTCAGAATATATTAATTGAGGACATAATTTGCAACCTTTCATTTCGTGTGAAAACTTTCTCCCGAAACGTAAATTAGTGACTTCAATTGCAGCCTGGCTTACGTCGAAGTACAGTAGGTTTCGTTCGGCTTTCCTACTGATGATCTGCTGAGACAATGTTCGCAGGTTGGTGCAGGTTCGTCGTAAAGGGACGGAAAGAACCGTGCCGCTGCAGCCTCAAATCAACTTGTCTGCTTCCTATATACGTTGGACCTATACCCGGAGTAATGGTTTAGGATGCGATGTCTTATGACAGCAGGAGCATTCTCGTTGTTATCCCATGCATTCTGACTACAGTTTTGTACGTCATCCTCGTGATTCGACCTATTGTGCTGCTACTCATGTACAGCATTCCAGTGGGTGTTTTCCAACAGAATAACGCTTGTCCACATATCTTTGCTGTAACCCAACATGCTCTGCTGCGTGTCGAAAAGTTGCCTTGGCCTGCTCGATCACCAAATCTATGTCTAATCGGGAAAATATGGGCCATCATTCGACGACAACTCTCGTGTCATCCACAGTCAGCACTGACCGACCCTGCACTGATCGAGCAAGTGCAACGGACATGGAGCTCCATTCCACAAACTGACATCTGGCACCTACACAACACAATGCATGCACGTTTGCATGCTTGAATTCAACATTCTGAGGACTACATCGACTATAAATGTACCAATATTTCACATTGGCAATGCCTTATCTTGCTCTTTCATTAACATCTGATCTTACAATTTTAACCACTTAAATATGTTACCTAGACAGATGTATTCCCGAAATTTAATTAGTCTGCATTTATTATTTTTTGGTGTTGCGATATTTTTATTTCAGTGTATAGTTTTATGAGTCATTTACTTATTCAAAATCAGACTCTAATTTTTCTTGAATCTGGCTGCAACAGTACCATCTTAGTCGGACGATCAATATAAGTAATCAACTATTAATTTGTTTCGGGAGTAGTTGTTATGATGCTAAACTGTTGCACGGAGGGTGGTGAGTTCAAAACTCACTCGGACTGGAGAATTTAAACTTCTATATTCGGTTCGAGTGCATTCTAGAAGTATCCACAAACGTCAAGAATCATTGTACTGGAATGTTCTTTAGCTGTATATATATTGTATGTATTTTGGTCGGAGGCAGTTCGCTCCGCGCTCTTGTATGCGCAAGTGCTGAATAAACCTTCGTTAAGTGAAGTTAGTGTTCGTCATTCAGCTACTTACACGTTCTTCGACGTGACAATATGATACTAGGGGAAGAAAAACCCATTGAGAGAATTAACGAGGGATGGTTGTATAAGCGAACAAATTTAGAAATAAAAATTACATAATTGAAAAAAAAATCAAAGAATACAGGATATTATGCTACTGGAAGAAAAATATATTTAAGTCCATTGACAGAATTGTCGACCATGAAGAAAGCGTGAACTTCCCAGCTGATTTCCTAAATTCGCTTTATCTTAATGTTCCCAGTGTGTCCTCGCAAGAAAAGTCTGTAAAAAAATCATAGCACCTGAAATATTAACCGAAAATTAAAAATACACTAATTTCGAATAACTTACCGTTCACCTTTACAAAGGCTCTAATTTTCGTTAAGATAGGCGTATCAATTAAGATTGACAATAAAGGACAAGGGAAAAAATATAGTATTTCGAAGTAAATTTGAAAGAATGGTGTGCCTCGCACGAACAAATGCGGAGTAGACCAGAAGTCCACAGACAAACTGTCAGAGATGGAGATATGGACCAAAATAAGAAAAAAGTCTAGTAAACATGGGTTGTAAAATGCACAGCTTAAGAGCCATCAGCACTTGTTCATCTTCGATACTGTGAAACACTTCTATTGAACAAGTACTCATTTCTCATAATGTATGGATTTTAGAGCCTGTGTTTACTTGACATTTGGTTCTTGTTTTGGTTCACAATACCAAATCTCAGATCATGGAAAGCTAAGCGCTTGCCGTACAAAAGATATGTTTTACAGTAGCGAAGATGAACAAATGTTCATGCTCTTAAGGTCTGCATTTTAGAGCCCACGTTTGCTTGTTTCCTTTTCATGTTTCAGTGCTCACTGCCACCTCTGAATGTTTTTGGGGAGTTCTGGTTCAGCCTGTAAAGTTAGCGTGTTGGACAACCACGAAACGTATTCGTTTTAGCACCTGAGAGGAAAACAGTAAATCTATTTCATAAGGACTCTGAATACGTTGCAAAATTAAGTCTCTAGAAATGAGGTGATAGCAGATTTTTTTCTAATTCAGAAAAACAAATGCAAAAGACGACCAAGACAAACGGGTCCTTTTCAGGTAGCATAATAAGAAAACGAAGCATAATCAGCAGTCGTTTGTGCTCATTCCAATTTTTTTATGCACCGCCTTCAGAAGACGGCATTAAATATCAATGACCACAGATGACAGTAAACAGAAGAGAAAGACGTCTGGTGTAAACTACTTAATCTGCAGTACGTTTAAGATGAGAAGAATAAATAATAAAGCTATTATATGTTTATTGGTAATTTTCCTTTGGTACAAACTAACCAGTTCATATCTACACACCGTTCAAATTCACTGTAACGTCACCATTTCTTAAAAACGTTGTGGCTCAAGAAGAAGACTAGAATCTGTAAACTAGTTTTCCTACTAATAGTAGTGACGCAAGCTATTGAAATGCACATTTAATCTTTTCAAAACTTAATCTACCATTGTTCTCAGAAATTAGCGTAGTCGTACTGCTCCGTAAATTAAAAACAGATGTAATATTGTCCCTCGACGTTAACGAACTTCTCCAAAAATAATTATACGGATGTATATCAGAAGGGTCTCAGAATATTCAGTGGAAAATTTTACTACATATTCTAAAGAATGATAGAACGAAGCAATAACAGCAATGCTACATTATATTATTAGCTTGGATTTAAATGAGTATAATATACTTGTGATTAGTGAGAAGAGTTAAGGGGCGGTCTGTATTATTATTTTCAGATGATTCATATACTGCAGGACATCCAAAACTCTTAAATTTTGAAACCAGAATATTTCTGAATCGTTCCACGTGTCTCTCGAAAATTAGTGAGGCACAAACACCACACAGAATTTTTTAAATTTGTGGCTAACGTAGCCACATAGTCAACAGGAAGATACTTACACAATTGTTAAGTGTTATTTCAGTTTTCTATGTCTGAATCAGGTTTTATAGGTTAAAAACAGTGCTTCAGTCTTCACTATATTTCACTCTACATAACTTTAATCACTAAAAATACTTAGAATGTTGTTACTGTAATGAAAGCTGATTTTGACACCACCTTCTAGATGTATGAAACACTGTAACAAGAAAAAAAACAGATATATCCATAAATATTTTTTTGTGCCTTATGTCGTTAAAACCCAAGATTTTACTGTTTTAACAGCGTTCCCGAATTCATTATTTAGAAAACTTTTGGACACAATAATGTGGTAAGCATCGCTTCTGCGAACACTGTGCCAGCAGTTATAGTTAGAAGAGCCGTCTCTGTAATGCTGCGATGTACTTCCACAATAAGCTTTTCTATTGTGGTCCGCATTAGTTCACACGAGTAATTGCTATCGTGGATCGTCCATATACAAGCAAGAGGACAATGGCAGCTAATGTACAGATTACTTTAGCACTTAGCAGCACGGGGCTATCAACGATAGCCAGTTGCTAGTTCCGGCATGGAACTGGACGCAGCTGTTTCCGATTAAAACTTCCAATAGGGTAGCAATGAACAGTAATTCCTTCTCGAGCAGGTGAACACGTTTAGTGACTAATGGTGTTTGTTGAAAGTCCACCACCATTTCAAGTGATGGGACTGTAATCCAACTGTTGGATTCAACTCTCGACTGAGAATGTGATTGTTCCGAATGTTTAGTTTGTGCAATCAACATTCCGTTCTATGCTGCCCTTCATAGCATCGGGTTCTGCACTGAGCTATTCGAATTACTGCCTCTCTTTCAGAAGTCGACTGAAGTTCGAGGCATATCGCAGTTTTTTCCTATAGAGAATTTTCTCAGTCTTCTGATTGTCTTTATCACATTTCCTCATTAACTATTCACGCATGAAGAACGTCAGAAGGTATTTAGTTCATTTCAGTTATTCAAACTGTTCCTACACCTATCCTTTATTTACGATATTGCAATGCCTCTGTTCTTCCGAATTGCGGTGCAAAGTTCCTCCGGACACGCGTGCATGTCCGAATGAACATCGAATCGTAATTCGGAATAACAAGGGCACTGCAGTATCGTTTTTTTTTCACCGACACCGGACAAGCACCTTTCAAGTAAACTGTCTCCGCTGTAGGGGAATATATATAACGGATGTACGAGTTTAGGTTGTAGGCACAGGGTTTGGGTCTGGCCGTGAGTCGTGCTCTGGTAGCCAAATGGTAAGGCGACCGCTCGCCATAAGCGGGAAACCCGGGTTTGAATTTCGGTTCGTCAAAAGTTTTCACTGTCGTCATTCCTTTATACAGCTGATGGTTGTCCATATTCGTAACTGATAATACATTTCATGTAATCTTTTATTAGGTGATTTACCGGACTAATTTTTGTCGTTCTGGTAAAAGATATCCTGGACTAAGAACGTATTACTGCCTTTCGAAAACATCTGTCATAGCCTTATGAGTTTCTCGCTAGTCATCCCACTCCTATGCCACGAAGTCTGTTGATTTTTTCATGTATGAATACTGTGAAACACAAGGCACAGCGACCTAATACAGTGTGGCAAAGTAGCTGGATTCTTATCTACTGCAAGAAAATAAAATGCTATCGCGATGACAGTTTTACCGACCCTCGTAACCTGATATACTTCTTTCGGATTCTGAATGAAACAGTGAAATTGCTCCTATTGCCGCTTTAGGAATAACTGAGGAGGTTAAGGAATACTTTACCTCAGTAGCGATATTTTAAAATCTTCTTGCAGGCCCTTTAGCTGTACAGTATTCACAAAAGTGAAATATACAAATCTGGTCATAGTGAGGATGAAGTAGCATCAGTTACTCAAAGACGGTAAATGGGTCGTGGTAACCTTCCGTGATCAAATATAAACACTTTCCATCTGCTTTCCAATATTGCGCCGATTAAAATTAATGTACGAAAAAGCAATTTTAATAATTATTGAATACATTTAGACGGCTTAATTAGTTACTGCTCCAATATTTAAGTAAGAGCGGCGTCGTGCGGCCCAGCGCGGAGCAAAAGACTTCTAATTGAAGGTGCTGGCTCCTAGCAGCGAACTGTGCAAACGCGCTCCCACCCAATGCTCCATTACGAAAAATCAGCTTCCTTGTACCGTTATCTTAATTTCAAGATACGTCTCTTAACACCAAACAAAGACTCGATTAACCTATTCGAGAAGCAGTTCATAAGCTGCAATAAAGTGAAACGATAATTAGAGTTGGTGTGCGATTATGCAATTAATCAGTCTGAGTATTACTTGATTTATGTTGAACAATAAGTGTTTGTGTGTGCCTGTAAATTCGATTTGACATCTGTGGCTTAGAAGTCCCATAGACAGTCAGCCACCTAATGCGGAAGCATTCATTTATTGAGACTCAGTGTGCATTATTCCTGCCAGTGACCAGTGTTGTGGCTTGGGTGCAACTGTGAGTCCCGAACATTCGCTACTGTTGTAGCTTATGATCTCTTACATTATTCCTCTAATGTGAACGCTAATGTCTTTCTTTAAAGTTATTTTGTAATAAAGTGTTCTTCTTGTACAACTTTTAGTTATGACAAAGTGCTGGCTCCTCGCAGCGAACTGTGCAAACGCTGCTTATGCTTATAGCAAATGCACATTACTTTTGCTATCATTACCAACTTTTGGATTGTGTGAAGGATGGATCCATCGTATGTAATCGACTACCATTTGTCTGGTGGATATGTCTCCTCGAGAATCATTTGCAGTCGGTTTACCACAGTAGAATATTAAAATGGCGGCTTGTTCCCTGATCTAAACCTCGGAAAAACAACTTGCCGACTCCAAAAACGGGAAATTACTCAAAATAATAACACGTGCGACAGCTAATATGACGGAAAATCTTAGCCTTTAAACTGGAAATCTTATCCAGCGGTATGAAATTCCACGGTAAGCTACGAATCGTGTCAAAACTCTGTCAGAAACTCGTTACTCGTTCCGACCACTTTTTAAGGGAACTCACACGCACAGTTCACCATCTTCGAAGTCGCTCTATAGAGGTCGTTAATTTTCAGGTAAGCAGAGCCATACTTTGATAGTGACGTTCCTAGAAGTTAAAGTAAACAAATGGAGAATGTATTTACTTCAACACGAACCACACAGATGAAAATTGACTTCACATGCTGGATTAACGATAAACTGCACTGAAATTCCTGTTTGTGGTGGAATGAGTGCGGCATGTTCGTTATATCCGACATGTGTAAGGTACTGCAAAATATTGCGCATCGAACCGACGACAGCACTATGCGATAACAGGTAGGGTAAAAGATTGCATGAGTTACTTCCTGACCCCACGACCAGCGAATATGTTTCAGAAACAATCAGTGCGACAGCTCGCACATAAAACGGGATTTTTACGGGCTCATGACTCGGGTTCTATAGGCGATAGCAAGGGAGACCCAAGTATTCTGCGTAGCCCGCATTTTGCATACCCAATACAAATATCTTCTTGCTGTAACTATCCTACAGCATAGGGTCGAACTATTCTTCCACATTCGGCAACTCGAGCAAATCGCTTGGTTCTTTTTGCATTAGAGCGGTCTGCAGTACTCTTTAAGGGACATAAGGCGGCACCATTTAGGGCGTTGATGGCTCCTGAGAAAATTCGAAAATAGCGTTTCTCAGCGATTTCTCACCGTTGGAAGCTGTTAGCTAAATAATTAACTACAGCAAATTGCTCAAATTTTAATGGTATATTTTCTAGGCATCACAAAGTGCCATCTTCCCGTTATCTCTGTCGCACCTGTACGCTTAAAACATGCGTGTCAATTTCGGTGTGAGGCTAATATGCAGTTCATACACTGAGGTGACAAAAGTATTGTATCGACCCTCCTATTGCCTGGTGTAGTACAACAACTCAACGTGGCATGGACTCAACAAGTCGCTGGAGGTCACCTGCAGAAACACTGAGCCATGCTGTCTCCACAGCCGCCCACAGTTGTAAAAGTGTTGCTGGTGCAGAATCTTGCGCACGGGGTGACCTTTCGATTATGCCACATAAATGTTCGATGAAATTCATGTAGGGTGATCTACATGGCCAAAGCGTTCACTTAAACTATTCAGAATGTTCTTCAAACTAATGGCGAACAATTGTGGTTCGGTGACATGGAACATTGTCATCCATGAAAATTCCATCGTTGTTTGGGAACATGAAGCCCACTAAGGGCCGCAAATGGTCTCCAAGTAGCCCAACGTAATATTTTCAAGTCAATTATCGGTCCAGATTCACCAAAGAACCCAGTAAATTCCATGTAAACGGAGCCACCACCAGCTTCCACAGTGCCTTGTTGACAACTTGGGTATATGGCTTCGTGGATTCTGCGCCACACTCGGTCAATACCACGAGGACTTACCAAGTAAAATCGGGACTCATCTGACCAGGCCACAATTTTCTAGTAGTGTATGGTCCAATCGATATGGTTGAGAGTCCAGGAGAGGTGTTGCAGGCGACGTCGTGCTGTTAGGGAAGGCACTCGCGTCGATCGTCTGGTTCCATGGCCCATTAACGCCAAATATTGCCACACTGTACTAAATAATACGTTCGTCGTACGTTCCACATTGATTTCCGCGGTTATTTTACGCAGTGTTGCTTGTCTGTTAGCACTGATATCCCTACGCAAACGCCGCTGCTCTCTGTCGCTAAGTGAACACCGTCGCCATCTGTGTCGTCCGTGGTGATAGGTAATGAATGAAATTTGGTGTTCTCGAAACACTTTTAACACTGTGGATACTAGAATATTTAATTCTCTAACCATGTCCGAAATGACATGTCTGATGCATCTAGCTGCAAATATCATTTCCCAGTCAGAGTCTGCTAGTTCCTGTCTTGCGGCCATAATGACGGCGGGAACCTTGTCACAAGAATCACCTGAGTACAAATTACGTCTCCGCCAAGGCAGTCTCCATTTATACATTGTGTACGAGATGCTACCGCTATCAAACTGTGAAAAGGATTACAATATGTGCATATCAGTATCCAATGACTTTTGTCATATCAGTGTAATGTGATTAGGACCTAGAAAAATGCTGTGAAGCGTCTCCGTTATCATCAGAAGGTTTCTGGGTAAGCCATGTTGTATTACTGAAGCACATGAAAAATTTTTGATAACGTAAAATTCGGTATTAAGTGCAAAATAAGTTCTACGTTAATTAAATTTGCTATAAGGAAACTATCAAAATTTCACTGACCCATAAAGCTCTTTTCGTGTGAGTGACATGCCCTACTGTAGCAGGACAAAGAAGGGAACCAGCGGAAAAATGCTCCTATCGAAGGAGAGTCCCAAAGTGGGATACCAGCTGCCTCATTCTATTTTCCTCATCATCATTAAAAAAAATTCCGAAAGATAAATACTGGAAAACAGTAGATGTGGTTGTGGTATAGAAAAGCGAAGTTGACAATGTCATTGTAAGAGAAAG
This sequence comes from Schistocerca americana, assembly GCF_021461395.2. Taxonomy (NCBI): domain Eukaryota; kingdom Metazoa; phylum Arthropoda; class Insecta; order Orthoptera; family Acrididae; genus Schistocerca; species Schistocerca americana. The sequence goes on along the minus strand of NC_060130.1, from coordinate 972,115,970 downwards.
AGAGTGTCGTAGTGGTAGTGGAACATACACTCCTGGAAATGGAAAAAAGAACACATTGACACCGGTGTGTCAGACCCACCATACTTGCTCCGGACACTGCGAGAGGGCTGTACAAGCAATGATCACACGCACGGCACAGCAGACACACCAGGAACCGCGGTGTTGGCCGTGGAATGGCGCTAGCTGCGCAGCATTTGTGCACCGCCGCCGTCAGTGTCAGCCAGTTTGCCGTGGCATACGGAGCTCCATCGCAGTCTTTAACACTGGTAGCATGCCGCGACAGCGTGGACGTGAACCGTATGTGCAGTTGACGGACTTTGAGCGAGGGCGTATAGTGGGCATGCGGGAGGCCGGGTGGACGTACCGCCGAATTGCTCAACACGTGGGGCGTGAGGTCTCCACAGTACATCGATGTTGTCGCCAGTGGTCGGCGGAAGGTGCACGTGCCCGTCGACCTGGGACCGGACCGCAGCGACGCACGGATGCACGCCAAGACCGTAGGATCCTACGCAGTGCCGTAGGGGACCGCACCGCCACTTCCCAGCAAATTAGGGACACTGTTGCTCCTGGGGTATCGGCGAGGACCATTCGCAACCGTCTCCATGAAGCTGGGCTACGGTCCCGCACACCGTTAGGCCGTCTTCCGCTCACGCCCCAACATCGTGCAGCCCGCCTCCAGTAGTGTCGCGACAGGAGGGACGAATGGAGACGTGTCGTCTTCAGCGACGAGAGTCGCTTCTGCCTTGGTGCCAATGATGGTCGTATGCGTGTTTGGCGCCGTGCAGGTGAGCGCCACAATCAGGACTGCATACGACCGAGGCACACAGGGCCAACACCCGGCATCATGGTGTGGGGAGCGATCTCCTACACTGGCCGTACACCACTGGTGATCGTCGAGGGGACACTGAATAGTGCACGGTACATCCAAACCGTCATCGAACCCATCGTTCTACCATTCCTAGACCGCCAAGGGAACTTGCTGTTCCAACAGGACAATGCACGTCCGCATGTATCCCGTGCCACCCAACGTGCTCTAGAAGGTGTGAGTCAACTACCCAGGCCAGCAAGATCTCCGGATCTGTCCCCCATTGAGCATGTTTGGGACTAGATGAAGCGTCGTCTCACGCGGTCTGCACGTCCAGCACGAACGCTGGTCCAACTGAGGCGCCACGTGGAAATGGCATGGCAAGCCGTTCCACAGGACTACATCCAGCATCTCTACGATCGTCTCCATGGGAGAATAGCAGCCTGCATTGCTGCGAAAGGTGGATATACACTGTACTAGTGCCGACATTGTGCATGCTCTGTTGCCTGTGTCTATGTGCCTGTGGTTCTGTCAGTGTGATCATGTGATGTATCTGACCCCAGGAATGTTTCAATAAAGTTTCCCCTTCCTGGGACAATGAATTCACGGTGTTCTTATTTCAATTTCCAGGAGTGTATTTGTCACTGACAGGAGACTGCTAGGAAGAGAGTGAAGGGGACAGTGATAGTGAGAAAGAAATAAAGAGAAGGAGACATAGGAGATAATGATGATGAGTGATAATGAGTAACAACGTCTATGAAAATGACAACGAGGAAGAAAGAGGCAGTTACAGTTAGAAGAGATAGCAGCAGTGGAACGGAGTGAGTGAGATAATGAAAGTAACCGAGAGCAAGAAGGAGACTATGAGAATGAGAGAAGATTGTGGCTGCGAACAGCTGACGGTGACTGTGGCACTTAGAGAGGTAAAAAGAGATAATGACAATTAGTTAAGCTGAATGAGTTACTGAAAATGAGCAAGTAGGTATATATAGGTATAAGGGACTTACAGTGAGGACTTGTAGGTGTGAGCGAGTTACAGTTAGGGAAGTTTGTGGGAGTGAAAGGTGAGATGCATATTAAAAAGAGCGTGAATGAGTTCGCACGCCAAAAATTTTTGGGAAAACTTTTAAAGGTGCTGAGGAATGCAGAATGAGGCAGGCAGAATCACACTTTCAATCAAAGTCTTTTAATTACGAGCATATTAACTTTCTTTGTGCTCCGATAGTAGCATTTTTCTGCTGTTAAATTCTTACTTGAAAGGTAGGTAAAGATAAAGAAGAAAGTGAGTAAATAAGTAGCAGCACTTTAATACTATACATCTTTTCGTCTCTTACAGTCTACCTTAAAGAAACATACTGGTACAAAATCTATTACCACTCTTTAGCCTTCCTTTAAAATGATGAAAGGTAGAGATAATTTAGATAAAGATGGAATAAAGATCATAAAACCCGGGACTTGAGTTATCACTATTCGATGGAAATTATGATGGTGAAGGCTACTCGTGATACTAGTTTGCTAGGTGGGATCGTTGGGCGAGGTTTCAAAGTTAGATAGAGTGATGTGGGAAAGATTACACTTAACATTGGGAGTAACTAACTAATGTTGCAGGCGGGTGCCATTGCAGTTGGGTATTGAGGAAGAGGTCGAAGGAGATAAAGTGAATTGAGATTAACAGGAAGGATAGAATTCGAGGAGGGGAACAAGTTTAAAGTTAAGTTGAAAAAAAAATGGAATGCATGGAGATACAGAGAAGATGAGAAGTTTTGAGAAAGGCGAGGTTTCTCGATAGTGGGAGATACACTAGGTTGTCTGGTCTCGAGTTTATGAACAAGGTGGACACTAAACATAATTATTGGTTACTAACTGCAGATTAGAGCTTAGCATTGTAAAATGGTAGGAAAGTAAGGAGACAGGACACAGAAAATTGAAAGAACCAGAAGCAGTTGTGAGCTTCAGAAGCGACATTAGGTAGCAACTGGCTCAAACTGTGAAAAGGATTACAATAAAAGATTAATGGGTACCTTTCAGAGATGAAATAGTGAAGGCAGAAGAGGACTGTAGAGGCAACAAGACAATGCCTAGTAGTAATCTTTGAACAAAACAAAAAGTACGAAATCTAATCGACGAAGAAAGAAATTAAACTGCAGCGAATGAAGCAGGCGAACGAGAATAAAGCGGTAGAAAAATGAGTGTAACAGATACTGAAGACCTCTAATCAGGAATAATTGGAGCACTTCTGGAACGCTGTAGAAGCATGCATGAATGGGAGAATAATACAAGCCGGCAATATGTATAGCGAATAGGCCGATGGAGATGAAACAAGCGGCTGTATGAATGTCAGAAGCTGAGATGAGAAGCCGGCACTAGGCTGAAGAGTGGACGGTGTGTACGCAGGGGCTATAAAAAGGAAACGAACTTGAAGAAAATGTAATGAAAAGAGATAACGAAGCACACAAGATGATATGGGAGATATGATGTTTAGAGAAGAATTTGACAGAGCACTGATCAGCCTGAGAAGAAATAAAGTACCTGCGGCAGAAGACATTCTCTCAGAACTATTGAGATCCCTGTGTGAACATATTACGACGAAATTATTACACTTGGTATGCAAGTTACGTCAGAAAGATGAAATACCGTCAGCCTACAATAGGAAAGTAATAGCTCAAATTGCAAACAAGGGAGTTGTGGAAATTACTGAACTGTTAGTTTAAAAATTCGAGGTGGCATGCTAATGACACAAAGTATTGAGGAAGAAGGGAAAATTGATGCAATCCGACCACGGGGAGATCAGGTGGATCGCGGTGAAATATAGAGAATATACGGTACACTACTAACTCTGCGACTTATTTTAATGTATAGGTGAGGGAAAAGAAAACGCACGTGTATAGCAATTGTAAATTTAGAGCACGTTTTTACAGTGTTAACCACTATGATTTACTGAGGGCAACAGAGATAAAATACAGGAAGCACCAAGCTTTATTCAACTTTTACAGAAGCCAGACTGCAATTTCAAGAGTCGAAGGACACGGAAGGGAATCAGTTGTTGACAAGAGAGTGAGCCAGGCTTGTAGCCTATCCTGGATGTTTTTCAGTCTGTACCTTGTGAAAGCAGTCAGGGGAGCCAAGGCGAAACTAAACTAGGGAATACTATGAATTCTTGGGAAGAAGAAATATAAAAATAGGGTGTGGACTATAGTTTAATTACATAAGACGATACTGAGGGAATATGTTTACGAAATGAAACAAAGTAGTAGGTGTGTTTTCGACAGAAAAATAACTGTTGAATCTAGAAATGGGGGACGGGGATATAAAATGCAAACTTACATTTGCAATAAAAGAATTTATAAAAAAGAGAAATTGGTATATTAGATTCTTTTGCTACGTCACGGCATTGTATATAATTCACTGATACATTTTATACTACTTCATGATCGTGAGAGTGCATAACTTGAATTTTTTATATGTGATGACGTAGCTATTAGCGGACCAGTCGAATCTGAAGCTGGCAATTAATCGGTAATGTGAACATTTCAGTCATATAACGACCTTACTGTAATAAATATTAGTATAAAGAAAAATTAGGTAACAGAGCTAACACTGAATATGAACGTTGAATATAATTTTAAGTGTTACGAATTCTCTTCTGGAGTGTGGACACGTACAGAAGAGAAACGTGGAGAATCGACAGCTCCGAGAAGAAGAGACAGAACGTTCCAAATGTAGTGCTACAGAAGCGTATAAAAGAGTACATTGAAGGCCTTCCCGTCACCTTGGTATCAGAGAACGGCCCGCAATTTCGTAGTCAAGAGTTCGCCAAATTCTGTCACGATAATGGTATCCGCCACGTCTTTACATCTCCATTCCATCCCCAATCCAATGGAGAGGCGGAGTGCTTGTTCGCACTTTTAAAACTCAGCTGAAAAAGTACACGGAGAACCGTTCCCCAGAAGAAACTCTTACGTTATTTCTCAGTACCTACAGGGCTACGCCGGTGGCTGACAAGAGTCCAGACGAACTGCTCCATGGTCGCCAGCCTCCGACCCTCCTCCATCTCCTCCTGCCACAGGTCGGACCTCATGCCCTGCCATGCTCTTCCTGATATTCATGCGGCTCCAAGGTTTGGGGTCGCGGTTTCGGGCCCCGGGCCAGCTGGCTTCCGGGGGTCGTTATCCGGCCCCGTGGTCGGCAAGTATAGGACTAACGTCTGGACGACAGGGTGGTTTCCCATCACCGCAACCAACTGCGCCCTCGTTTCCTCGAGCAGCCGGGGCCCCAAACGCCGGCTGGTCTCTCTCTCTCTCTCTCTCTCTCTCTCTCTCTCTCTCTCTCTTTTCCAACGGGGTAGGGGTGTTAAACCAGAACCCAGGTAGCCCCTGAGACCCAGCAGCCCATATAACACCACAGAAGACGAGGTAGTCTATACCCAAAGGCGTACCCAAAAGCACAATCGTAAACACCGGCTATTTACACACAAGGTAAAGGAAACAGGCATTCCGAGCACTACTTCCTGCAGGGGGAGCTCGAGCCACGGTCTGCAAGAAGTATCACTACGCCGAAATCTGATTGGCTGGAGGGAGCTATTTATGGACTAGAACCAGCCCTGAAGTTCACTTCACGCCGGATGCCGACCTCGTGTACCACAACCATCGAAGATTACGTCTTCGTCTTGGAATTGGACTGTTACTAGTGTGTGAGTGTGTTACGACGAACCTTTGTGGAAAATAAGAAGGGAACTTTTGTTTGCCTCAATTAGGAGACTTTTTTTCATTATTGTTACATGTCGCTTTTATGTTCAGTCATCAACATTGTGAACTTACATCAATAAAAGTTGTGTTTTGAAAAACTGCGAATTGTCAATCACAACAACGTATTAACATGTGTTTATACATATTTGACGTTACGCATCTCGCTCCCCAAACGAACTTTAAGCAGTCTTGTATAGTTACATATTATGTCACTGGGTTTCTTCTATCGGAACTTTTTACCATCAGTAGGAAGTGTACATACCACGAAGAGTATTGATTGTCAGGATCTACTGTGTATGTTGTAAGAAATGATTTTCCATGGTTTCCCTGCCACGCTTAAAATGAATGCTGAAATGGTATCCTAACAAGAGAGTGTACTCTGTCTATATAACGTCGATAGGACGTTAAACCCTCTGCTGGACCACACTGTAGTAGATACATTTTAACGTGGTGTATGGGGGACTTCACTTGTACACTGCGTGCCGTGGCTTGTGATTTACAGAGACAGGTGCTGTGCTCGTACGGACGACGATAATTCCTAAAACTGTTTTACTGAAATTTGGCAGAGCCTAGCACCATTGTCAGAGTAGGTACAGAGAGTAGCACACTTCCGATCTCTTGCCGATGGCCCAAGTACTTGGAAAAGGATATAAGTCGGCTGCGCCAATATATTTTGAACCTCAGTTACTTCTAGTGGATAGGTGAATTCTTTGGCAATCTCTGTAACACTCTATCATACAAAAATTTGTAGTGTATCTACAAAAGACGCAAAGAGAAACTTGCTCGCATCGGCCATCCAGGATTCAGTGAACAAATGCATATCCGAAGTATGTGATATTGTAGTGGGTACACCGGGGGATGCCATCGTCCGATGACATTTTGTTGACTGTCGCGTTTTACTCCTCAAGATGCATAGAAATAGACTCTCAGGATAGGCTGTTACTTTACACGCAGTACTGTATAGCACAGTGGTGGGTGGAACGCCAAGTCGCTTTTCCCTCATCAAACAAAATTTAAAGCGGGAAGCGGACACTTGCGATTGCCGGAGTTTGGAGGGGCAGCGTCGAGTGTTTGCACGCAGCAACTCTCAGCCTTTTTCTTCTCTCCCCGCTACTGTATACTGGACTGCAATCCACTACAACAGCGAGCTCTTATTTCGGTTCTCCACAAGTAACTCAGCCATACGCTATTTCACTGTATATTCATATTCATGTGTAACAGCGGTAAACACTAAGCTTCGTTTTATACTAACCATTATCCCTTCGTTGCAAGGTGACATTACTGGATTTTAGCGACGGATTTCATTATAATTTTTTGCTGCGCATGAAACATGTGGGGCTCCCTAGATAGATACTTGTGTTCTCAGTTTTAGATCAGAATCATTAAATAAAAACATTAATGCAATCTCCATTAACACGAGAGTTGTTTTACGAGGGTCATTGTATAAGTAATGCCCCACATTTTTTTAAATCCATTAATATGCATAGACAAACGTCATTGTTGGTGCTTAACATTTGATGTTTGTTCTGTGCGTGTGTGAAGTTTCGAATCGTTCTGGCAGATGGCAGAGGCGTAATACAGCGTCGAATCGGCGTGTACATACGACTCACGTTACAAGCTGCGTGCTGTTTTTGAATTCTTGTGTACAGAATAAGAAACCGTGGTGAACATCCATAAACGTTTGTGTTCAGTGTAAGGCGATGCTGCAGTTGATAGTAGTACAGTTTGACGACGGGTAAAGAAAGCTCCAGCCACAGGAAACGTAGAAACAGAGCTCCATGATCAACCTAGCTCGGGACGTCCTGTCACAGCCACTGCTTCAGATATGCTGAATCGTTCAAATGCCATTATTCTTGTCGACCGGGGTACCAGAACTCGACAATTCGTTCTACAGTGTCGGTCAGCATTGGAAGTACGTATGCAGTGATCGAGACTCGCAGATATTCAAATAGGTTCTCACGATGGGTTCCACGAATGCTCACAGCGGACCACAAGATTCAAAGAAAGGCCATTTCATCTGAAACTTTGGAGCGTTTTGAGACCGACGGAGAGGTCTTTCTGTCGCAGATCGTTACGGGAGACGAAAGCTGCGTGTATCACCTCGCGCTGGTAACAAAAAGGCAATCCATGGAGTGGCATCATCCTCATCCACCACAAAAGAAGAAATTCAAGACAACAGCGTCTGCCACAAAAGTCATGGTGACAGTCTTCTGAAACTGTGATGGGATCATTCTCGTGAATGTGATGCCAAGAGGATAAACCATCAGTTCAGAGGCATACATAAACACTCTGAATAAACTCAAGAACCGTTTCCGACGTGTTAGATCGGACCAGAATCCAGCAGAAATCTTTCTCCAAAACGATAATGCATGCCCACACACAAATCTGAGGACCCGGGAACACATCGCAAAACTGAGTCGGACATCATTGCCTCATCCACCCTTTCAGCTCTTTGGTCCGTTTAAAGATTCACTACGGGGAACACTTTCAAGATGGCGACAGTGTCAGTCATGTAGTGAAAATATGGCTACCCAACAGGACAAGAGCTTTTACCTACCACAGCACTAGCGTACGGCCATAGAACTTGATGGAGACTACGCAAGAAAATATGACATGGAGAAGACAGTTTGATGTATACTGTCACCAAATACTGACTCTTAACAGTAAATTTCAAATGGCTCTGAGCACTATTGGACTTAACATCTGAGGTCATCAGTCCCCTATAACTTAGAACTGCTTAAACGTAACCAACCTAAGGAAATAACACACATCAATGCACGAGGCAGGATTCGAACCTGTTTATAGGTTGAAGCGCCGAGAACCGCTCGGCCACACTGGCCGGCAACAGTAAATTTGTTCTGAGGAAAAAAATTTGGGGGCATTACTTATTGAACAACCCTCGTACATAAGTAAAATAGATAACTAATCACTGTTGTGCAATAATGCTTAAGCAGGGCATGGTGTCTTATCTGTCAAATTTAGGAGCTTCATAAACACTTAAGCATCAGAAAATTTTACACGTTTAGAGGCTCACGTGTGTTTATCGCATTTACCTCCAAAAATCAACGTAAGACCTTAATGAATATGATCACGGTTAAATTTCCAAAGTAAAATTTTCTGCCATTTGTGTGGAAAATTTGGAATAAAAAGTTTCAGCGTTAAATTTTCGTTATATTTCAATGTATTCTGAAGAACAAATAGTTTTCTTAATAGAGAAAAATAACACTCATGTAATTTGAAATTCATAATTCTTCCACTAATTTAAGTCGATTAAGTGAAACATGAGTTCAGCAGTTATACCGGAATACACTGCGCGAAAGAAGTAAAGGATCACTAATTCGTCATCTCATAATTGTTTGCTACTGCAACGTAGAAGTTTTAAATTTGGCTAAAAGATGTCTACGAACTACTTCTGTAATGGTGCAAAAGTGTGGCGCCCTCAGACGTCATCTTTGGGCACAGCGACGCTTCCACAACGAGGTGTCGACAAATGCGATATAAAGGCCAGAGCTCAGATGTTCATGTGAGGTGAAGGTAGGTTTAATGATGTCACACTGACACCAAATTTCATCACAACTCTCTCCAAGCTTACGTGTCACACGATAAGAAGGTCGCCCCACTCACTCTTACATACATTTCACCCCGTCGTTTGACACCTCTGCGATGTCCGTCAAATCCATGACACCCTGCTTTCAAATCACGTGGTTTTCTTATGGATGGCCAAGGAAATTATGACAGACACCTAAGCCGCAGAATCGACACGAAAAAGCCTCAGTGAGTGCCTTAAACCGCCCCTTTCCTTGAGTTGTTGATTCCCATACACTTCGCGGTCGAAAAGGAGATTTCGCTGTGGGATGATTAACAGGACGACGTTCTTCACAACATTTGACAGTGTTGATGTCCCCGGACAATTCAGCCCTCTATAACGATTTCGTGGGCCAGCAACGACACTGCACATGAACATACCTCTTAGGACAGCAGTGTGACAGTAATTTTTGCTGTAGTGTACTGGGTGGAACCACTAGGGACCCTTCAAAACCATTCGAAGAAATTTTAACGTGAGAGTGTTTATGCTTTTTAGGTCTCCCGTTTTTCGCCCCTCTTTGGAGGGGGGTGGGGCAGGAGTCGGGGAGACAATGACACATGCGTGAATAAAACGACGAAGCGTCCCCGTAGGATCACCCAGTTGGGTCACACTGTTGATGAGCACAGTAAAAATGTATCTGTGCAGAAGCAGTCCGTGATTGAGCTCCAAGCCTATGCAAGCAGGCAACCCCCAGACGTCTTAGGATTCCTTACGCCCGCTATCAGGGGTTAAAGCAGGAGCGTAGCGGGTTGTCTCTGTACAGGTGCGTTTATATAGTGCTCAGAAAATGAGGACATGTGGCACTCAGGGTATTGAGGACTTAGTCATTTTAGAGGGGACCTTTGTTATTTCCTTCGTGCATGTATCTATGTCGCTACTAACCCCGCATCCCCCACCCCTCACTCCAGTATTATCACGCTACAGAATGGCTGAAAAAGCATGATCACCATTTGGTGCTTGGAATCACTTTCAAATTTTGAGAAATGGTTTCGAGAAGTCGCTACTGGTTCCATCCTGTACACCAGAGGAAAAACTACGGTCACACGGTCGTACTGCACTCCAAAATGTTGCAGTTACGTCCAGTGGTGTTGGCGGGCCATGATGTCCATAGGGAAGGGTTTAATAATCCAGAGGCTGACAGCAGTGTCCAAGGTTGACAATAAAGTCGTGCCTGTTGATCATCTCACTTCAGACTGTCGTTTTCGACTGCAAAATGTGTGGGAATCAAAGTCATGTAATGGGTGACTTCACTGTCGTCCTTTATGCGAAGTCTTTATTCTGAGCGGCAATTTGTCTGAAATATTTTCCTTGGAAACCCGTACGAAAACAGCGTGATTCAAGGCTGGGCGTCGTGGTTCTGTGTTCCATCGCGGAGACTTCAAAAGTAAGTGTGACATGTGGGTTAGAGAGGCGTGATGACCTTCCAGGTGATGTTGTTCTGAACTGTGATGAAATTTGGTGCCAATGTGACATCGTTAACCTACCTTATACCCCACATGAACTTCTGACTCTGGACTTTTTTTTCGCATGTGTCGACATCTTGCTGTTTGAATCGTCGCTGAGCCCGCGGGAGACGTCGCAGTCAGCCATGCTTTGGCACCATTATACAGGATGGTGGTAGGTAGCTTTGGGAAATTTCAGACTTCTACATCGCAATGGGACAAAATTACAGGTGCCGGAAAAGTTACACTATAATTGTGTTGCGTTATGTAGTTCTCATGCATCCGCTATCATGTGTAAATCGCTGCCGATCGTTTGATTCTGTGAGGAATATTCAAATTTTTCTCGACAGGCACGTTTATTATCCTTATTTACTCGTCCCACAGCCAAAATCATGAATAACTCCCATGAATTTTGTTCCTGCGTAGTAGTTCACTTTATTTCACATTCTTACCAGAAGAAATCAATAATTAAATAATTGTTAGTGAGCTGTTGTTGGTCTAATGGTTTTTTGTCGTTGCTTCGGGATGAATAGTGTCCAAATACTCAGCCACTCATGCAGGTATATACACTGATGAGTCAAAACATGCCCACCTGCTTAGTAACGCGTCGGTCCACCTTTGGAACGCAATACTGTATGGATTCATTTGATATGTTCTTGGTAGGCTTTAGGAGGTATGTGACTCTTGATGTCTACGCACGTGTCATGCAATTCCGGTAAAATACAAGGAAGTGGTTTCTGGGCGCGGCGCTCGCGCGAGGTCGTGTCCTAGACATGACCAATCTGTTTCCGATAAGGCAAATTTGGTGATCACATCAAAGTGACATCAACGTAATGCTCCTCAAAGAAGTTAGCACGATTTTGGCCTTGTGATATGTGTAGGTATCCCGTTGGGAGATGCCCTCGCCGCCGGGGAAGAAATCAAGCGCGAAGGTGCAGGTTGTCTGCAACAATTTCACGATCTCCACAACTGACATTACTGTGCTGATTACATGTAAGACCAGGTGAAAGTTCTATATATAGTATAATACCACTACCAGCGTCCTTTGTTAGTTGCGCGGTGTACGTTTCATGCAGCCGTTCGCTTGGATGACGGCGTATCCGGAAGCGACCGTTGACGTGGTGTAGCAGGCAACGTTATTCATCCGACCAGGTGACACGTTTGGAAAGGCTCATTGGCTGATATCGGTGATCTTGTGCCCATTGCAGTCGTAGCTGTGTCATTAGATCAGCACGGAAATAAATACGGGTACGGAGGTTCATACTCAACAAAGTGCGCTCGGTTGTGTTTTCAGAAACTCTTGACTCTGCACCAGCATTGTACTCGATCGTCAGATCTGCCACAGATTTACAACTATCCTAGGTGACAGGGTGGGCAAGCTTCCAACTTCCGTGTTCGTGGATGAGACGTGAACGATCAACGTCTTGTCTCCTAATTGTTGTTTCATTGTCCTTCAACTACTTCGCTTGGCTCTCACGTCAGTAGTACACCAACAGCCTTCACCGTTTCCAAGGTGCAGGTGACCTTTCCTTTCCGCATGTTGTGGCTGCAACGATTTTGCGGTGGACAATGGTCATATTGTTCTGGCTCATGAGTGTAGATTTTCCATAGTTCCTATCAACATGTTAAAAGGCATACTCTGTAAAGCACTTCTGTTCCCCATTCTGCTGCAGGCGAACTAGTGTTCAGTTGCTAAGCACCTCGTCATTGATGATAGCAATCCATAGCATCCCTTCCTTTCTTATTGAACTACAGGTAATTTCGAAATTTTATATGTGAGTATAGTGTGAAGTCGGAAAGTGCTGCAATCAGAAACTTGCAACTCCACGGCTAGCGGTCAAATCGACTTTCGTGCAATCGGTATGTGAGTCTGCAAGCCTGCTGTAGAAACCAGGACCAACAAACTGGTAACATATGTATAACAGACATGTTCAGTGGAAGCCATGTCAAACGAATGAACAGCTAAGATAAGCAGTGGTACTCGTAACTCTCCAAAAAAATTTACAAAATCCTCTCCACATGTATCAGCACCCTGCTTGCAGGGCTGTAAATGGTTCTGGATTTACGTGTCACACATTAAATAGTCCTAGGTTCGTAAGAGTTGCGATTACACCTAGCTGGCAATGTAGCTAACAATGCAGGATGCTGATATTTCGCCCTTGAATGTTGAATAACCCTGTGAGGTACCTTCACTCAAGAACTTCGCGATTCCATCTCTCTGCATTCATAATCGTGTCTTCTTGACGCACTTCCTCCAAATTTTAGCTGATTACGTTATTTTTCGCCTTCCCACGATTACTTTTTTTCTCCCTGATAGACTGTAATCACACAATTGCCTACGACTGATGGGCGTTAAGCCTTTTCACTTTCAAGGAAGTGCTATAGCCGTACAACCGTATGAAGACGGCAACGTGTAACGAATGATGCCCAGTCAGACAGTTCGGAGTGGAGATGATACGTGTTTGAGAGTCGTCACTTTGTTAGTTGAGCCGTAGGTTTATCGATCGCAGAGGCTGACCTGGCAGTTTGCACAAGGGCTCTTTTCGCGGCGTCGGAACGAATGGCGAAACGTCGGCGCTATATTTCATTTTAAGTACCAATAGGAGCGGGCGCACATGTGTCCTGCACGCGACTGGTGCAAGTTGCATTTTGATCGCGCGGCAGCCAAGTCTCCCGCCGACTCCCCGTCGGCTGCGCGTAGGCTGCGGCTAACCGACTCATACTTGGTAGTACTAAATGTCGCTGACGACAGAGGTGACGTAACTCTATTTCTTCAAGACAGGTGTCTCCTTAATCAGTATCTCTGAAACTGCTATTTAATACTGTATCCCAACCAATTGACCTCTATGTGTTTCTCAAAGATTAGCGCTTTCCGTTATTTGTTCTTCGATAACTGGTATTACATTTGACTGCCGTGAGACGGGCAGGAAGAGAGTCAGTGAGGTTGTAGGAAGTACCGACAGGAATGCGGAGCCATGGCGACTCCAGTGCTCTAGACAGCTGCGCTAGGTGTGTCGGTTAACATTCATGGCGCCATCAGCCCGATGGAGGTGATCACACAGATTCTCGATTGGGTTTAAATCCAGGGAGTTCAGTGGCCGCAGGAGTGCCATGAAATTATCCTTGACTTCTCCGTCTCATGAACGTAAATTAGAGCTGTGTGACACGTTGCACTGTCCTGGCGTTGCTACGAGGATAAAAACTGCTTGTAGGAGACGAAATGGTCCCCAAGGATAGATGCATACTTCTGCTGATCCATTGCGCCTTCCAGAATAACAAGATCACCCCATGAATGCCACAAAATATTTCCCAAACCGTAATACTCCCTCCTGTAGACTGAATACTTTCGACGATTGTAGCAACAAGTTGTCAACTTTCTGCCCAATGGTGCATAAAACGTGATTTATCCGAAATGGCCACCGTGTGTATGATACAACAAGGCTGGGTTCAACTTGAGAGGCTTCTGTGGATACACAGTCCAGAGAAATAAAGGAAAAATGGTTCAAATGGCTCTGAGCAGTATGGGACTTAACATCTATGGTCATCAGTTCAAAAATGGTTCAAACGGCTCTGAGCACTATGCGTCTTAACTTCTGAGGTCATCAGTCGCCAAGAACTTAGAACTAATTAAACCTAACTAACCTAAGGACATCACACACATCCATGCCCGAGGCAGGATTTGAACCTGCGACCGCAGCTGTCGCTCGGGTCCAGACTGTAGCGCCTAGAACCGCACGGCCACTCTGGCCAGCTGTGGCCATCAGTCCCCTAGAACTTAGAACTACTTAAACCTAACTAACCTAAGGACATCACACACATCCATGCCGACGGCAGGATTCGAACCTGCGACCGTAGCGGTCACGCTGTTCCGGACTGAGCGCCTCCAGAGAAATCAGCAGTAACTAAGGGTTCTTTGGAAAACGGACATAAAATTATATTCAACGATATCTGTGTTATTATGAAGTCGAACGGTTCACCATCAGCGTGATTAAGGAACCTATAGCCAGCAAGGCTAGAAGAAGGCTAGCATTCCTCATTACATATTAGCAAATTCCGTAAATCCTGCAATCACAAAGTACACAACCCAATACTCTTCGATCTTGCCGCGCATGTATCAACACGATTCACTCTCCCTCCAGCGCCAAGACCTTAATATCCTATCCCGAGACAACCTCAACAAGAAACCTCTTCTTGGCCCAGAACCTCGCCCTCTTGTCTACCCATCCTAGTGTACAAAGGTTCTAAATATAATAGCTAATGCCTGTATATAACCATAGACGTTACGTGATACTACTAATGAAGCAAACACGAATTAATGTATGTCTCTCGAGTCAGTTTTAGTTCACTCATTTCCTCGTTTAGACTGTACAATCATTTGTAATTAGTACAAGTTTAATTCACATCAACACTGCTGTTGCATAAATGGTATACTGGCCAATATAGGTGTGTTCCTTCCTCCGCTTTTTGAAAACAGCCTATTCTTTACCCAAACGGTGCTCTGGGTTTACTTTAGCGATTCAGCAACATTTTCTGCTTGTGTAAACGGTGATTCTATTTAATTACGATAATTGGATGCGATAAAATTCCGATAATGCTTGTATTCTTGTATCATTAGACGTCTGGAAAGTATTTTTGTTTCATTAATGAATGAATGTCGATGTGTAACAGTCAACCACACCGGCTTGCTAAGAAAGGTGAGAAATTATAATATGTTTTGAATAGCGACCGACAGTAGAATTACATAGTTCCCGTTTGACAGGCCTCTCCTTTTGAAATTTTGTGCAACTTCCCCGTTAATAAGGCTTATATGTTTGAATAGTCGGAGGTGTCGAAGCCATCGGTGTGGTGGTGCTAACCTTCCTCTGACCGAATTTTCAGCCATAGTAACGGTCGCTGGTGGGACGGTATCATCTGATTCAATTGTGGTCTTTACGCGACTGTTAATTTCATTACAAAACTTCAGTTATTATCGAATAATCCTTTTTCAAATATGGAATAACTTTTAATTCTCAAAATTATATCCACGAACAGGATTTAACGCTGTAATTAGCGACTGCATTTATCTGGGATCCAACAGTCGCTTCGTTCCTTTTGTTGTGTTTGAATGCCTTTGTGTGAAATGCTCACAGCGAATATGGATCTTGCGCGGATCCGCGTGCAAAGATAGACTATTGCATTTATTAGTGATCGTGCCTGGCGCAGAGAGTGAATTATGAACCTCCTTTTAACTCATTTATAAATTAAAATACATCTCGCTGTATGTTGCTGGCATTTTATGATTTATTATGGATATTGTGACCATGTATAGCCAATATTATTCACGTGCACGGTATTACTGCTGCACGCATTTCACAAAGTATTACAAACAATATTCGGATACGTCTACAAACTGAACCTCACAACTAGTTTTCTGTAGAACTTTCACAAGTTTGAATCATCTCGCGATCCTACGTAACGCTTATCTGTTATTTGTTCTGTTCATTAAGATCCTTAACGAGTCCCCATGTATGTATAGTTCTACAAATCCATTCATTTTGGAAATATCGTGCTTATCTCTGGCTATTTCCTCTTTTCGTTGCGTCAGGGGTCCCCTCTCTCGGTATCTTTTTAATGTTTTGATGTTTGTTTCTTTGTTATGTGGGTGACTAGTAACAAACTGACTTTTCATAAAATTGTGATTTGTTAATTTATGTACCTCCGAAAAAAATGACAAAAAATACGGAATCACAGACATTCTCGCACAATTATACTACGGCAAAACTGAATGATACCAACTAAAGACTGCTGTTGTACATAGAGAGTTAAATGAGAACACGAGTATCACAGACGTTGCGAACGTTTGGAATGTTACCTGTGAATTGACAACCTCCGCCTAGACGGATGTAAGATATGACAATAAAGGTCGCTCGTTGCAGACTATAGGAAGCAGGGAAGATATGCCTAATTAAACAATAAACTTACGTCATTTTGTTAACTAACGCCGAAAGACCTTTACTGTATATTTTAGTGGTTCTTAATACAAACGTCCCGCGCAGAATACCGCTTCTTTGGTATCGTAGATCACGTCTGTAAGATGTCGACTGAATCATGTAGTCCGCGCGGAGTGGCCGCGCGGTTTGAGGCGTCATGTCTCGGACTGCGCGGCCCCTTCCGCTGGAGGTTCGAGTCCTCCCTCGGGCATGGATGTATGTGTCGACCTTAGCATAAGTCAGTTTAAGTTAGTTTAAGTAGTGTGTAAGACTACGGACCGATGACCTCTGTAGTTTGGTCCCTTAGGAATTCACACACATTTGAACATTTTTTTGAATCATGTAGTGCCAGACCATAAACAAAATTTCTATAATACTACAAATATGAAAAACTGATGGAATGTATTCTTCATGGATATCCGAAAATATAACAAACAATATTCAAATATGGCTTCACACTGAACCTTACAACAAGTTCTAAGGCTCAAGCTCTTGGATGATACACGTCTGCAGAGCGGGAAGTTAAGTGTTTATCTCTTTCTGTGTTTTCTACGTGGTATGTTTATTTAATTTTGTGTTTGTATCCCTGTTTAAGACTTTTGTTCTCGGGTTTTTAAAATACAAATTCATTCAGTCTGTAGCGCAATAGCTGCACGCTGAAAAGCCGGCTACGTAATTCATGAACGCATCAGCGTCCATTGGTGACACATCAGGAGGGTAGCGAGTTGCACATCGAAGATTGCCTGCTTTTATAGTACAGCTATTCAGTTAGTCTTGCTACGACGGGTAGGATGTGGGCATGATGTGTGCGGACGCAGGAGGAGGTAGCCGCAGATCGCGAACAGCTGAATATGTTTTTGGTCACCGTCAGTCACCTACGGACTGCTGCCTCGGGGTGTAGCGGTGCCAGTGAATCTGGCGCGCTGCATGGGACACCTCAAGGGTCGCTTGTGCTGCCTAGGGGTATCTCCTAGTGTACCCGACGCTGTGTCCGCCATCACAGCGGGGCGAATGGCGGGTGGAAATGCATTCGCGTCGCTCGAGGCTGAGGGCCAATTTGGAGATTGGGAACCTGGTCTCACCCATTCACCCTGTGAGTGGACAGCTGACCGCTCCTTCAGCAGGGTCCAAGCAGGCACACTGGTGAGGAGGGGGGGGGGGGGGGGTGTTACTAGTTATTGGGACCCCAACGTTGGCGCGTTTTAGAGCCCCTGAGGCAGATAGCGTTCAGGACTGGAAAGAAAGCCAATGTGCACACGGTATGTCTGCCGGGGGGCCTCATCCGAGATGTGGAGGAGGATCTGGCTGAGGCGATCGAGCTTGCACGGTGCAGTCGTCTGCATATTGTGGCTCACGTCGGCACCAGTGACGCCTGTCGCATGGTTTCTGAGGTGATCTTCAGTTCGTAAAGGTGAATGGTGGAACTGGTGAAGACTGCTGGCCTCGCATACGTGGTACATGCAGAGCTCGCAATTCGCAGCATCGTTCCCAGAGTTGGTCGGTGTTCTTTGGTATGGAGCCGAGTGGAGGGTCTCAATTAAAGGATCGGTCGACTCTTTGACGGCCTTGGCTGCAGATTTATAGACCTGCGTTATCGTGTGTGGATTTGTAGGACGCCCATCGATAGGTCAAGGGTGTACTTCACAAGGGAAGCACAGTACTTGTGGAGTGCGCCCCCCTGTGTGGCCGAACGGTTCCAGGCGCTTCAGTATGGAACCGCGCGACCGCTACGGTCGCAGGTTCGAATCCTGCCTCGGGAATGGATGTGTGTGATGTCCTTAGGTTAGGTAGGTTTAAGTGCTTCTAAGTTCGAGGGGACTGATGACCTTATAAGTTAAGTCCCATAGTGCTCAGAGCCATTTGAACTTGTAGAGTGCACATGAGGGCTTTTTAGGCTATGCAGTAATTTGAGGGGCTCTGAATAACACTCTCCAGTCGGTATGTAGCAAAGGAAGACAAATGGCGTTCAAATTAAAAACACTTCGACAGTAAAAATTTTATCAGTAGACTGTCGAAGTATTCGTAATATAGAACCCGAATTTACTGCCCTCCAGGAAATCTCTCGCTCGCAAATTGTTCTTGGGACCGAGAGCTAGCTGAAACCCGAAGAGGAGAGCTCTGAGATATTTAGCGAGTCGTGAAACGCGTATCGGGAAGGCAGATTAGAAGGGGAGTGTTCACTACTGTTGACAAAAATATTGTCTCTATTGAGGTCGAAGTTGCGTGCGACAGTGAATTCATCTGGTCTCGTATAACAGGTACGGCAAATAGCACGTAAATATCTAGATCATGCAGCATTAGTTGGAGGCGACTTCATCCTGCCGATTATAGCCTGCGATGTCTATTGATTCATTCGGGGCGTGGAGACAGACAGTCATGCTAAATACTTTTGAACATGTTTTGTGAAAATTACCTTGAGCAGCTATCTCGGCATCCCACACGCAATGGAAGTATCCTAGATGCTGTAGCTACAAATAGGCCCGATCGTATCGACAGTGTCAGTATAGAAACGGGGATTAGCGATCATGATGTACTTATAGCAACTATGACTAAGAAAGTTAATAAATCAGTTAAGAAGTGTAGAAGAGTGTTTCTGCTAGACAGAGCGGTTGGTTGGTTGGATTGTGGGGGTTGAAAGGACCAAATTACAAAGAGACAGAGCGGATAAGCTGTTACTAGCATCTCAATTACACAATGATTTGTCATCACTTAGTTCCAGTAAGATAGATGTAGAGTAATTATGAGCAAAGTTTAAGCAGATCGTAAATTGGGGTCTAGAGAGTTAAGTGACCAGTAAGTGGATAAAGGATGGAAAAAACACACCGTAGTTTAATAACGAAATTCGGCGGATGGTGAGGAAGCAGAGGCAGTCGAACTCTCGGTTCAAAAGGAAAGAACAAATGACGTCAAGCGAAGGTTAGTAGAGATTCGTACTTCCCCGAAAAGATATATGGGCGAAGCCTACAACTACCATCATTACACCTTAGCAAAAGATCAGACAGAGAATCTGAAAAAATGCTCGTCTTATATAAAATCGCTAAGCAGGTTTAAGGCTTCCATTCAGTCCCTTGTTCACCAATCTGGTGTGACAGTTTGAAGATAGCAAAACGAAAGCCAAAGCTTTAACTTCCATATTCGAGGAATCGCTCACGCAGTAGAATCTTACAGACATACCGTCATTCGACCATAGGACAGATTCTCCTATGGACATCATAGTAGTAAGGATACCTGGCATAGAGAAACCAATGAAAGACTTGAAACCAAGTAAATCACCAGGTCCGAATGGATCCCAGTTCGATTTTACAAAGAGTACACTACGGCACTAGCCCCTTACCTAGCTTGCACTTATCGTGAATTTCTCGCCTAGCAGAAATTTCCAAGCGATTGGAGAAAAGCGCAGGTGACTCCAGGGCTAAAAAATGACCCGCAATATTACAGATAGATATCCCTAACGTCGATTTGCTGCAGAATCCTTGAACATATTCTCAGTTCGAATATAACAAAATTTCTTGAGACTGAGAATATTATGTCCTCGAATCAGCATGGTCTTAGAAACCATCGCTAACTAAGGTTCCTCTTTTCTCACATGATATACTGGATGGAAACTACGAATGAAGGGCAGCAGGCAGATTCCGTATTTCTAGATTTCCAGAAGGCCTTTGACACGGTGCCCCATCGACACCTTTCCTCCCTAAAACAGTATTAAAATAATAATAAAATAATAATCTGCCAATATATGAAAAGACATGACGCATTTAATTAAATTAACTTGGCTTGAACTTCGCTGCCTCATTAGAATGATAGACGACTGGACCAGAAACATTGTACATGCTAAGCAATGGGGTATTCGTTCATTTTGTGACGTAGTGTGTGACACTATTGTTTGTTTAGAAGCGCTTGTGAAAAACTGGGTGTTTTGAAAGAAAAAGGTTATTCAGTTTCAATTAATACATTAGACCATTTAAGATCGATAAATAAGATCTTCTCCAATTCGTCCGTTGGCCCACTAGTTTCGTATTGTTGTTAAAAAGCTTTGACCGAAACTTACTAGCCTAAGAAAAATGTATGGCTCAGTATGGGAGGGAAAAGGCTGGAGGATACGCTGTAACATCGGGCTATAAGTGTTAATACACGGAAATGGCTCAATACAATTGTCAACACACTACGAATACAATGGGTAGGACACGTGGAGAGAGTGGCAGAGGATATAACACAAAAAAAAACAGATGAAAGGTGTGATCCATGCTAATCCATAGAAAGGGAGACGTAGAAGAAAGTAGATTGATGATGCAATACAGGACGTCACCCGTACGGGAGGCCGGAAGTGGAAAAAGAGCTGCAAAAAACCGAGAAGCATAGAGGAAAATATCTGAAAAAGCCAAGGCTGACCAAGAGCTGTACCGCCACCGAAGAAAAAGAAGAAGAAGAAGAAGAAGATGATCTATGCCTGTAACTATCACTCTCACCTAAAGTACTGTAGACAACAGAGAATGTGGTATGAAGTTTCTGCGTTCTTGATATCAATTTCAGTCAATCAAAGCATTTATTTTACATGACGTGATTACCAAGTATAATACATAATGGCCGCTAGCTGTCCTCTATCGCCCTCATTGTTTAATATTGCCCAAATCGAGGTGTGCTGATTCACAATAAGACCACTTGGTCTTCAACTTCACGAGCGTTCACTTCATGATATTTCCAGATACACAACGTCGGTTTTACAGATTGTGAGGCTTTTATATTGTGTCAGGCTATAGGAGAAACAAATGAAAAGTATGATGACATCTAAAAACGGGTTTAGGACGGCAAATAGTTAGTAAAAAAGTTGTTTGTTCGAAGGAGGTGTGTAAGACTCGTTTGATGTTTCCTTGATTCACTAGTATGTCTACATCCGTCGATTTTAGATCACATTTACATCAGAAATGAGTTTTGTATATAGTTCGCTGGCAACCATACTTTTCAACGTGAATCTGAGCGTGTATTGTAAGTATACCAATAATAAAAGGCTGAAATTATTTATGGGTTAAAAAATTACAGTACTATTTGTCGGTGGCTTTTGGGATTCGAATCTAATACGAGCTATATCTGTTTGAAGGAGAACACAAATTCAGCGCTGTATTTATCATCTATATATTGCAGAAGGCAATAAATTTTATGGGGCTAATAAAAGAAGGCCTGCTGGGAAGTATCAATAAAGAAATAAAAAACTTTTGTCATAACTCATGAACATCGAATACCTCGAAGTCTTTTCCCTTTGTCGACCGGCTAATATGACAAATTTACTTGTATTACTTTGTGCCTTCCTCCATCAGCTGTTAACCAATAAGATTAGTTTTCGAACTGCTACGTAAGTGAACTTTACTCGCTGTTCTGCTAATATTCTTAACAATTTCGTACATTAACTCTTATACTCTTAGCTACATATACAAGGTTTGTCTAAGATTTCGGTGGAAATAACAATATCCAAATGAAAATGCGTTAAAAATTCTTATTCTTGCACGCACTTGAGAACACATAGTCTTATGCTCTACTGGGCGTCGTGAGCTGCTGCTACTAATGAAACGTGGCATCTCAAAGCTCAATTCAATGCTAAGGTGGAACGCACTAACACCAGATTAGGTAACGAAAGACAACGAAGCAGCACACTATCCTTACCGAAGTGATCGGAATGGAAGCCATGCGCCACGTGCAGCTCTATCTCACGAAGTGTACCAGCACAAAAAGGTCAAGTAGCTGTTGAAGATGCTACCACAAAAGCGGACCTGTCTCTCAGACTGGTAAACGGGAAGTTGGGAATCTGTGTTAGTGGGCGAACTGTTTCCGGTCTGTGTCGCACAATACTGGCGCAACGAGGGGAACGCTGACTAAAGCTGTTGGAGATTTCATCGACACGTGTCCACATTACAGTCGCAGAGAGAGACTTAAGTCTACAGTTCTCACCGTAGTGGAGTAGGCAAGCATCCCGACCACTCTTCTGGCTGCTCAAACTTCGTCAGACTTAAAATACACAGGAATTTATTGCTTCGCACCATTCAAAAACACGTTTCAGTAGTGTCTATGTCACTGACAAACGTATATCGTAGCTATTGGAAATTGCTTTTAGGACAATCTGCTTCTCGTTGTGGTTTACTGTCAAGTTCTGAGAGCGTACGTTCCTAGAAGACCTGTGTGAGGTTTTTCCATTTCTCTTCACCCGACTCAACCCATACATAGCTTGTTCGTACATAAATCTCGCGAAAATGACAACAAAGTCATTATAGAGATTCGACCTCACAAGGAGACTTACCAACAATCGTTCTTAGCGCAAACCATTCATTCCCTCCGCCACAAACTGTAAGCTGGTTTACTGACAACAGTCGTACATGTAGACGTAGATGTACAGGGTGATCAAAAAGTCAGTATAAATTTGAAAACTGAATAAATCACAGAATAAAAATGGTAGAGAGGTACAAATTGACACACATGCTTGGAATGACATGGGGTTTTATTAGAACCTAATAAATACAAACGTTCAAAAAATGTCCGACAGATGGCGCTTGATCTGATCAGAATAGCAATAATTAGCATAACAAAGTAAGACAAAGCAAAGATAATGTTCATTACAGGAAATGCTCAATATGTCCACCATCATTCCTCAACAATAGCTTTAGTCGGGTAATAATGTTGTTAACAGCACTGTAAAGTATGTCCGGAGTTATGGTGAGGCATTGGCATCGGATGTTGTCTTTCAGCATCCCTAGAGATGTCGGTCGATCACGGTACACTTGCGACTTCAGGTAACCCCAAAGCCAATAATCGCACGGACATAGATCTGGGGACCTGGGAGGCCAAGCATGACGTAAGTGGCGGCTGAGCACACGATCATCACCAAACGACGCACGCAAGAGATCTTTCAAGCGTCTAGCAATACTTTGTTTTTCTTCTAATAAAACCCCATGTCATTCCAAGCATGTGTGTCAATTTTTACCTCTCTATCTACATTATTCCGTGGTTTATTAAGTTTTCAAATTTATACTGACTTTTTGATCACCCGGTAGATGTATATCAAGTTAATTTGTTCCCATCTTCTGTTATAATTTATTGCACATTTCCATTTGCTGGTCAGTTTATATGCATACTGTGTAAACTAATTTCTCCAACAAGTGATTTTATATATATACCCATTTAGGTTGTGCAATGTGTCTTGAGTTCCTAAACTAATTCCCAAACATGTAAGAAAGTTTGAGCCAGAAAGTTACGTTACAAGTCTCGCGTGCAGAGCGTTGGGAAAAGGTGAGATAAAATGTTGCAGTACAGCGGTATCGGTGACACTGCCGGCGAGACGCAGCGACGCCTGCGGTTAGGCAGCCTCCCGCGCTCGCGTTCCCCGGGGGTTGCCTGCGCTGCAGGCGCCGGATTACGACGGCAGCCTTCATTTCGGTGGCAATCCCCACCCTCGCTACTGGGCCGTTCTCGATTCCTCTGCAAGGATCCTCAGATCGGTCGCGCTGCGCTCCGCTCCAGAGGGGAGGCATTAATTCGTCTCGCGTCTTCTTTACCTCCTGGCAGGTCGTATTCATCTCTGGTAAAACATGCTGACGCCTGTCTGATTCGTCTCATCAACACCACCGGGTGACTTATCGAACTTGCAAAGTTCTCACATCAAAAGAGGCAAGCAGTTCTTGAAGAGTGACACACACAGGGAAGGAAGAAACATGGCAAATGATGTCTTTATGTACGTTACATATCAACATCAGAAAGTATGGCACTGATATTGGAAGAAGTATGGAAGTAAAAGAAAAATAAATTACATGACCGTAATAAGGAAGGCCTTTCGGGAAATACCGGGGAATACTGTCTACATATTAACCAAGCTGTTCGCAGTTTCCGAAGATCTGAATTGTCCTGTTGTCTGTAGTCGCATAATGATGTAAGCACGTGGAATCTGACTTCTCTCTCACACACACACTATCATTCACATAGTTCTCTGTTCATTTTCTAAATAATTGTGGTTTTAATGTATTTTGGGCACGAGTATAGTAAACGCCGTCAGCGTATCGTGTAATCTACTTACGAATATTTTGGTGTTTGTGCATTAACATATATGCCACTATCGAAGGTATGAAATTCGTCGAAATTCCCTTTAGTTGTCTGTTGGGGCAGTGATCTTTTGCATCATATACCAGTATCACGTGATATGAAATGTAAATTTTTACATCCTCAGAAATGTGCTGCAAACGGTTCACAATCGTTGCTAATTGTCACTTCGATACACGTGTTCAAAAATAATGTTCAAATGTGTGTGAAATCTTATGGGACTTAACTCCTAAGGTCATTAGTCCCTAAGCTTACACACTACTTAACCTAAATTATCATAAGGACAAAGACACACACCCATGCCCGAGGGAGGACTCGAACCTCCGCCGGGACCAAACGCACAGTCCATGACTGAAGCGCCCCAGACCGCTCGGCTAATCCCGCGCGGCTTACACGTGTTCATAGTGTAGTAACACAGAATGTCGTTCACATGAATATATGGAAACCCACTGGTAAAATTTGATGAGGCGAGATGTAGAAGTGTCATCTGAGTGTTCCAGTAATAATCTGTCAATAATTATCTATCTTCAATGTGTACCAGTCAGTATGTATTGTATTGTATCTGGGAGTCTTCAGCGGAAAGCACAATCAAGGCTTACCGGCTCCTCATCGAAGAGCCCAGCGCCCAGCCCAGTGTTCGAGTCTACTGTTACGTAGTGGTAACAACGTTTCGAGAAAATAGTAAAATATTGATGCTGCTTACTATAAAACGACAGAATTCAGATGAAGATGACCAGTTTCTGTTTATACTTAACAGATGAACATATTAATGCGCATTATGGCTGTACGCTCATAAGCAATTGAATTAGAGACATCTACGAGGGGCGTTCAGAAAGTAAGCTCCGATCGGTCGCGAAATGGAATCGACTATGAAAATCCGATAAAGCTTTGCACAGATGTGTTGGGTAGTGTCTCTAGTATAACCCCAGTTAGCATCACGTCGCTCTTCTCATTTCTGAGCTCGCAGTGAGTGCGTAAAGATGTCTAGAAAATAGTGTCTGCCGCCAAGTACGAGGGCCTGGTGAGAAATTTCGCCTGAAGCTATGCAGCTAACATTACATAACTGTCGTGCTGTTTCTTCTTCAAGACAATTCTCAGCCGCATTCTGCAGGGGCAATGAAGATGATCCTGCATCGTTTTCAAATGGAAATGTGAGATTACCCACAATACAGTCCGCAATTGTCTCCCCCTGAGTTTCATCTCTGGTCACACGAACCGCTGTCTTTGAAGACAACATTTTGACACAGACAACGAGGTGTAGGCCAGCGTGGAGAATTGGCGGAAAGCACTGGCGGCTGCCTTCTATGATGAGGCTATTGAAAAGTTGGTACAACACTATGACAAAAGTCTAAGTCAGAACGGCGACTACGTAGAGAAGTAGCTGAAAGTTGTAGCTAATTGTTACAAGTAAAACATTTCTGATGTTCACTGTGGTTTCAATTTGGCAATCAATCGGAGCTTACTTTCTGAACAGGCCTCGTATCTAGGGAGCTAGCGGTATACATAACCACTCAACAGCCCATGTGGCAGGTCGTTGCAACATCCGCGGGTGTTAGCGCAAACCGCATGATCTTCCTATAACGTTTACTGTAGAATAAACAATCGTCCAGACTAAAGACTGAAACAGAAATTATGAACTGCAAGTGATCTGTACTTTCAAAAATGGCTCTAAGCACTATGGGACTCAACGTCTGAGGTCATCAGTCCCCTAGAACTTAGAACTACGTAAACCTAACTAACCTAAGGACATCACACACATCCATGCCCGAGGCAGGATTTGAACCTGCGACCGTAGCAGTTACGCGGTTCCGGACTTAAGTGCCTAGAACCGCACGGCCACCGCGGCCGGTTATCTGTACTTTCTGCGGATCACGTTTCAGCAATTCTGTGTCAGTAAGTCACCCAGTATAATAATAATAATAATTGTTATTATTATTTCGTGGTCATTTAGTGCATGTGGTTATTATTATAGTAATTGTTTTCTGTGTATATAGCCTGCCATTATTTGCCAAGTCTGTGAGCTGTTGACGGACATCCGTAAGTAAAGCTGGAACTGGGCTGGCCGTTGGTGACGACGCTAATTTTTAACTTGCTTTGGAGGAGACAAGCTCGCTGTTTTGGCGTCCTCTGCGAGTGTTAGTTCCCGTTTCACACGGAAAAATGTAATAACATAACCATCACATTAATATTGCATATTTTGGAGAAAATAGGTTAACTGTACTGCGACATGTGTAATACTAATACAACAAGTTGTTCAGTCGTTAAAATCAGTGTTTGATGTCGGCTCCACTTCACGTAGTGAATAAATACACAAACTCGGCTTTTAGCCCTTCATCACGTAATTTACACGTTTGTTTCAAACCTCAACACCGCCGAGATAGGGGCGTGTGCGGTCTGTTTGTATCCATTATCTAAGCTCAGTACTTCGTCATGTATAATGAGTATATGTGCAGGTGCTTGGACGTTATCGCTTTCATTCTTTGTAGTTGTCCGGTACTGAACTACAAATGAATTCTTATGTTGTGAAGCGTCTATCTACGGTTACAATCTGCGCTATGCAACCCGGAACACGATAATTGATACGTTATTGCCTATGAAAACTGACTCAGTCAACAGGGAGCTATAATAAGGAAAACATGCAGTCCCATTTTTGGTGCGAGGTCTACAACGCAGCATTCCGCTCGAAGTATTTACGAACTTCGTATGAATTTGCATTTATTGCGGTAACCTAAACATTGAGTACTTCCAGTAACGCTTTGAATTTACAATTTAACATGTATGTATGTCCTGAGACACAGCTAAAAACAAAGGAGAAAACGTATTACCTTTGTATTTTCTTTTTGGTGCTTTCCGTTTCACTGTATTTGATGGTACTACAGTTACAGAAAAAGGAACTAATTTATCTGAAGTTAAGCTCAAGTTAAAGGACTCAGTTGAATCGCACCAGAAGTAAATAGATACCCTAGTCTTTAATTTCTATACCTGCAAAGCGTAATCCATCATATTGCATCAGGATGAGGCTAGGTATTGTACTGTCAGAATTCACTTCCTTCGTTCCCCTTCACAGATAGTCTGCGCAAAGAAAGTATAGCGGTTGCTTTTTGTACATATCCCACTGCCTCGAACATTACCAGCCCGATGTTTACATAATATTTTGTGGTAGAGGAAGGTTTATATTTTTCAATTATTGCCGCTTGTGCTTATTATAATATTGCCCCAGCTACTCCGTTGCTTGTGTTACTCTTGATTTGCGTAATATATACAAAAGAATAAAATACAATTAGAAACCTGTTCTTAAGCATAGTTGTAGAGTGCCATGTGGTTGTAAAACACACTAATAAATACTTAACACTCTTCTGCTACACATGCATTGCAGCTAATACAGAGCGATGTACCATGGGTCCGCATTAAGGTAACGAAATAAAATAAAAGTGGAGGACGTTACATGGTGATTATCGCTATCGAAACATAAAAAGCAAGCAGGCACAGATGATGATTTTACAAAACTTGTGACACAGTTGAACCCAAACTTTATTTACCAAACTAGTGGAAAATCGATTCTCTCTCTCTTACACCATAAATCAGACAGTTCCCGTGTTTGCTGATGTGTCATTGAGGGTCGATTGATGGAATAAAATTTGAGAAACAACATAAATCATGTGAAACAAGCAAGCGAGCTGGGGGGAAATTGTGTTGAGCTCGGTACTTGCCAACTCAGCAGGTTCAAATGGTTCAAATGCCTCTGAGCACTATGGGACGCAACTGCTGAGGTCATTAGTCCCCTAGAACTTAGAACTAGTTAAACCTAACTAACCTAAGGACATCACAAACATCCATGCCCGAGGCAGGATTCGATCCTGCGACCGTAGCGGTCTTGCGGTTCCAGACTGCAGCGCCTTTAACCGCACGGCCACTTCGGCCGGCAACTCAGCAGGACCTGGAAGTCTGCACCGTACGGGTTTGCTGTAACATCAGACCAAAATACCCCAAAGGCTGAGTGTCCGCTGACAACACCTCTCAATGATAACCTTGTCACAGCTTAGATCTGTATCTTCAAATATCTTAGTACGGCAGTGTTGACATGACCAGTTCAGGAACAGAAAGGAAATGTGAAACTTAATTGCAAGTGCGGTGGAAGGACGTGACAAATGATGAAATTTGATGGAAAAGAATTCTTTCCGCAGTAATGTGCGACGTCCCTACCTTATCAATAGATCAATGTGGCTGTTCCCCTTTAGTCTGTTTAGTTCTAAATACCTGAACCTTATGAATGTATGATCGGTGAGTGAATAATAAGAAAAATAGATAATTTCGCCTCATAATATTACATTCGAGTACCTGAAGAATCGAGGGTTAACCTTTAAACCAAACCTTGTTCAAATGGAAATCTTCACTTTACATTATCGCTCTTGCTATAAGGTCAGCAATGTAAACTGAAGCTTACGCTAGAAAAATACCGCACAGCATATTCAACCACATTTACACAAACCGGAAAAATAGGTCTGATTCCGAAAATAGGTGCGGATTGGAAGCGATTTCTAAAGATTTTTTGACGGGAATATTTGTGCTTTTCGTGGTGGAATACTGCAGTTCAGTCTGAGATATATAGTGGTTTTGCCGTTAGGCTATTCATTACAACCACATTAAAGCAATAGGAAACCATTGTAACACTTTGTTTACCGCAGCACAATAGTAAACAAGGAAGTATATGCATATTCTTGAACAAAGAAAGAAGTCAATATGAATATTTGGAGTCGGTGGTCACATTCCATATTTTCATAATATTGCTCAGGTTTTAACTTCCGGGACAGCACCATGTCTAATACATCCGACTTGTTGTCTTTCCTTATCCTCAGTAGTCCACTTTAGAGTTGACATCTTCCGTCTTCTGGGTCATTGAATCGCTAGCTCTTCGTAAAGTACCAAATCTGCACATTGTAAGTCAAATCGTGGTATTTCCAGTACAGCTTTAACTCACCTTTTAGATTTATATCTCCTCATCTACTTTTAAAATTACAAGGATTACAGATTCGACCCTGTAAACAGACAGGTATAAATTCGTCAAGTTTTGAAACGGATGTAGTTTATCTCGTTCGTTTTGAAGCACAGAAAAAAAATTTGTGCTATATTATATGTGATTGCCAACGACAAAACAATCAATTTACTGTGTGGTTTCTGTTCTTTCGAACATGTCCAGAAGAACGGAAACCACATTGATTACTTCAGTGCAGATGCACACCGCGGTCGAACTCTTACGGGAATGGGCGAAATTCAGCGAGCAACGAGGATAGTGGGCAAAGGACACTACATTAGTAGTGTGTGGACAGGTTGAGAATTTGTGTCTGATGGGTGGCGTGCTAGGGTAGTGCGTTCAGGTGCAATGACCAGTGTGTGGGGGTGTTGTAGTATTAGCGCATCTGCCTAGTAAGGAGGATACCCTGGTTCCAATCCCGATCCGCCATATATTTTCAACTTTCCTCCATTGATTTAAATCAGTGCCAACTGCCATCAAATGTGAGTCATTTCTTAGAGTCTACAAAATTGCTCAAACTGATCATTGAAAACCAGTGTCACGAAAGTCTTCTACAGCATTATTTCTACCGATTTTCCTGGAGCGTAATTCGCAGGCACCAAGTGGCCTTCACTTGATGAGTGCTTCAAAGTACACCTGCAGAATCTGTTCTTTTCAACTTTCTTCCTCTGGTCAGTATTTCATTTTATTTATCTCACTCGTTGTTCGTATTTTCTGTCACATGACGTTACCATTACGTTGCTGCTGTCTGTCATGTTAACGTTCTTCAGCGCAGCTGCAGCGGACAGCGTGCAAAGCACCTGACGGCGAGTGGTGCACAACGACGAACACAATGACAACTCTCACCACTATTCAAAGAAAATGTAAACAACTTTGTTCTGTCACAAATCTGTCATGAATCAAAATGTGCTGCATATCACTATCCACACGAACAGTTTCATTGTACGTTCTCAACATCAGTAAGATTACGGTGTCTGAGGTGGTACGTACCTCGAAATGTAAATTATAAAAAAAAAAAAAAAGCTTCTACTCAGGAGAAAAGACAGCTCTGAGATAGAGAGAGCTGAGAAAGTCAAGGGAGGAAAAAAATGGCTCTGAGCACTATGGGACTCAACTGCTGAGGTCATTAGTCCCCTAGAACTTAGAACTAGTTAAACCTAACTAACCTAAGGACATCACAAACATCCATGCCCGAGGCAGGATTCGAACCTGCGACCGTAGCGGTCTCGCGGTTCCAGACTGCAGCGCCTTTAACCGTACGCCACTTCGGCCGGCAGTCATGGGAGGAGTTCACTTAATGAGTTACTTGGGTCGCTGTTATGACCCCCTTTTTGAGCTGCCGCTGAAGAAAACACAGTGACTAATTTAATTGCGAGGCGTGATGCAGCGGGCCCGCGCAGCGGAGAGATGAGGCATCTGCGCAGGTAGCCGCGCCTCGTTAACATTACTCACGGCCCGATAAGCGCCGGCCGGCGCCGCCGCCGCGGTAACTCACGCCGCTGAAATACGGCCCCCTAAGTCTTCCTGGCCACCACCTTCGCCGGCCGCCAAATTAATATTTGTTATCGGGCCCGCCGGACATCTCCGCTCTTCCTCAGTCCCTCCCCCCTTGTATCGGTCGCCAGGTCTCATATGTGTCGCCATTCCTCTCCCGTAAAAGAACATAACGGTTAGGCCACAGGGGCCAGCTAACATGGCCTGCAACTAGCCTACGTACGAGTAGACAGTCCCTTAACTTCTCATTTACTTGCTTATTGTTTCTTTAGTGCTCCCTCGAGAATGGCATTACTGGAGAAGGATGATTCTCGATAACTTGTGTATTCCCAAAGGATATTCTTATCCCTGGAAAGATAAGCCCTAAGGTTTTATGGGTTGCTGCTCAGGTGCTTTCCGAATGTCCCAAACCTTTCGGAACAAAACTGTGTAGATGGTGGAATGAATTAAACTACATATCTTGAGCTGAATGCGTAGCAGGCAAGGGTTTGTGAAATAATGAAACGATAGCGCTTTACAACAAATAACTGGTGCAGCACCAACGCTGGTGGTATCATTTAACAAAAAACACTTTCGTCTCTGATGTGTTTACAGTGCACCTTACCGCTACCGGTAGACCGTGCTTTGTTCTCTGTGTTGAAGTATTACACGTTACTGAAACTTACCGACATGCATTTAATGTAGGATGCATTACGATGCACTGTCTGGAAAGCGACACAGATGTACAGAGGAAAGTGTTGCTACACGCACCAGCCCGATTAGAATAAATTTATCACCAAGTATAGAAACCTACGAGACGCTGGGTCGTTCAAAACACAGACTGTATTCCAAGATTGTCGAGACTTGCTGCAACAGTTGAATTTGAGGAGATGGTGCGGGAGAAGATTAATCTACAAGCGCCCATCAAACTTTCAGGCTAATTAACACGTCGAAGAATAAGGTGGGAAGGAGTATTTATACGTCTAACTTAAACATTAAAATCCAGTTGAGCCAAATTGTATGGAGCCCTAAGTTGTTTCTACCAGTAAAAAGCTATACATTAAATTTGTACATTAGTTCAGCATGTCATTGTACTGAGTTTCGGATCCCCCGCCATGTGTGTAATACTGGCTCTACGATTGTGGGCTTGCATGTATGCAGGCATGTGAGTATATACTGCGTCATTAAGGGGTTTCGACAGTTTAAGACATCACATCAGTGATAACAAGCAATCTCGTGTAAGTAAGTGGCACTACCACGCACTGCGTGTAGTTTGAAGATACACTAGCGCGGCAGTTAAGGCACTATGATCACATTCGGGGGAGCAGGATTACCAACGTCCATATTTAAGTTTTTCGTCCAGTTCCAGTTTCTTTAAACATGTTTAAGCCAATACCGTCTCCATTCTCAACAACTGAGTCTAAGTTCGGTCTCTAAAGACCCTGACGTAGACTGACCGTTAAACGCCAATCTTTCGTCTTTCTTCTCGAAGACCTATTGCTTTAAGATGCATCTTAGCTGAGTACCGTTTGTGGAGGAATACAACTTCCACATGCTGCAATATGATAGTTAATAATTGACGTAGCCTGCTATAGAGTACACACTCAGTCGTTAATATGTCTCAGATCTACAAGACCTGCAATAGACTGATACGAAAGGTTAAAATACCAAGAGCATCGTCGCAACATATGACGGTTTACGGTCAGCCTCCGATTCTCCGACACGCTTGAGCTAATGATGCAGTTATTGTGTAGCGTCCGTCGTTCAGTGAGCTTTCATGGCTGAAGCTTCCCTTGCCTGACGAATCTTGTACAGTGAGCGTCGTCTGTGTGCAGGCCCCGCGGCAGATCGAACGCGCTTCATGCATGGAAAACGAGGGGACGCGATGCGACTCTGATATCGTCCACTCGCTTTTATTTACCAACACTATCCGCTGGAAGCACAAAATACAAAGAGAAATAAAACAAACAACAGCAGAATGGAGTCCGCAGTTTCCGATATTGAAATACGGGACACGAATTCAAAATAAATACAGAAATAAAAGGTAAAACGGTTTCACAATGTTAAATCTCATAATCTGTGCTGATAATCTGAAATATTGGCTCATGGATGCTAGTGTAGCCTCCATATGTCACTGGCTTCAAATTAAGCTAGCATACATTTTCATGTCGACTCCCTTCTTATTATAAAAAGGCGATTAATGCTCAATATACCGCTTCACAAGATAATTCCAAAGCCTGTTAGAGCATCAAAGGAGATTTAATTACAACATGGTAGAAAGCCGGATCATTGCACGGTGAGATTAAATTGTCTGATACTCGGCTCCAAAGGAACGAGAGAAATTTGTTGTTTTCCTCCTGTGGGCTTCCATTCCTGAAAAAAAAGTACAGTGCAATCAATGTAGTCACGACGAAAACATGATAGGGTATGCGGATTTGTAAAACGAAAGCTAAGAACTACTGGAACAGAAGGGAGTACCATTGTTAAAAATATCATGACATCTTTTTTCGTGGTGAAAGATAAAATCCTACAGGCGTGAGTACGATGGACTTCTCAGATCTTTTAAATGTTGCTTATTACTAAATCGGTTTGGAGTTAACGACCTAGATGTACATTACTGGCCATTAAAATTGCTACACAACGAAAATGACGTGCTACAGACGCTAAATTTAACCGACAGGAAGAAGATGCTGTGATGTGCAAATGATTAGCTTTTCAGAGCATTCACACAAGGTTGGCGCCGGTGGCGACACCTACAACGTGCTGACATGAGGTAAATTTCCAACCTATTTCTCATACACAAACAGCAGTTGACCGGCGTTGCCTAGTGAAACGTTGTGATGCCTCGTGTATGAGGGAGAAATGCGTACCATAACGTTTCCGACTTTGATAAAGGTCGGACTGTAGCCTATCGCGGTTACGGTTTATCGTATCGCGACATTGCTGCTCGCGTTGGTCGAGATCCAATGACTGTTATCAGAATATGGGATCGGTGGGTTCATCCTGTCCAGACACCCATGTCTAATGCGGAATTGCTGTTTGTCAAATGACGCTGAGCATCCAGTATTAGAGGAGGTGGGAAGTACTGAACTGTCGGCAGAGAAGCTGTAACAGCGGGTAGGAGAGCTCTAGGTCTGAACACTAACTAACAGATCCACAGGGGCCATTTCAACCCTTATAAAGCTGCCAAGTCGACTGTTGATGATGTGACTATGGAGTGGAGACACCAAGAAACAACGACTGCTAAACCAAGGCAATGTACCTCATGCAGTGACGGTCCATCACCGCCGAGCTTTGCGGAGGATCGTTGTAAAAATCGCTTGAAGTCAGCGGAAGGAATGATTCATGAGTTACAGAGTGCTACCAGCAGTCCAGGCAGCACATCAACTGTGCGTAGTGAGTTAAAAATAGCGCATAAAGTGGTCAAGCAGCTTCCAATTAGTCATACATTTCTCCAGCCAATGCTACGCGACTCTTGAGGCGGTGTTAAGACCGACGCTACTGGACAACGGATGACTGTAAACAAGTGATTTGGAGTGACGAATCGCGCTGTACCCTGTAGGTTTAGATCTGGTGAATTCCAGGAGAACTATACCTGCCATTATGTTTTGTGCCGACAGTGCAGTACAGTGGGAGTGCTTCTCGTGATTAGAGTGTGGTCCAGTTGTTGTGCTAAAGAAAATGCCAAATGTGTGAGCATATTTGAAAACATTTTGCAGCATCTACATCTACATGAGTACTCTGCATTTCACATTTAAGTGCTTGGCAGAGGGTTCATCGAACCACAATCATACTATCTCCCTACCACTCTACTCCGGAACAGCGCGCGGGAAAAACGAACACATAAACCTTTCTGTTCGAGCTCTGATTTCTCTTATTTTGTTTTCATGATCATTCCTACCTATGTAGGTTGGGCTCAACAAAATATTTTCGCATTCGGAAGAGAGAGTTAGTGACTGAAATTTCGTAAGTAGATCTCACCGCGACGAAAAACGTCTTTGCTTTAATGACTTCCATCCCAACGCTCGCACCATATCTGCCACACTCTCTCCCCTATTACGTGATAATACAAAACGAGCTGCCCTTGTTTGCACCCTTTTGATGTCATGTGGATCACCTCACACTTTTTGTTATTTAGCGTAAACTGCCACCTGCCACACCATACTGCAATCTTTTCTAAATCGTTTAGCAACTGATACTGGTCTTCGGATGACCTTACTAGACGGTAAATTACAGCATCATCTGCAACCAACCTAAGAGAACTGCTCAGATTGTCACCCTGGTCATTTATATAGATCAGGAACAGCAGAAGTCCCAGGACGCTTCTCTGGGGAACACCTCATATCACTTCAGTTTTACTCGATGATTTGCCGTCTGTTACTACGAACTACGACCTCCCTGACAGGAAATCACGAATCCAGTCGCACAACTGAGACGATACCCCATAGGCCCGCAGCTTCATTAGAAGTCGCTTGTGAGGAACGGTGTCAAAAGCTTTCCGGAAATCTAGAAATACGGAATCAACTTGAGATCCCCTGTCGATAGCGGCCATTACTTCGTGCACAAGAACGATGTTTTCTGAAACCATGCTGATTACGGCATTGTGTAGTGCGTGCAGTAGACGAACAGTTCGGGGACGATAATAGTTTGTACGGGCCTGACAACGCACCCTGTTATAAAGTAGCTTCTGTGAGGGAATGATTTGTGGACAATAACGTCCTGAAAAGGAGTGGCTTGCCCATACTTACGATCTGAACCAAATGGAACACATTTCGGATGAGTTAGAACGTCGACTTCGTTGCAGATAGCAGCGTCCATCATCACTGATTACCTTCCATTGTTTCGGTTCTTGAGCAGGAATGGGCTGCCGTTCCCATACAGACAGTCAGACATCTCATTGAAAGTATCTCTAGTAGAGTTCAAGCCCTCATAATGGCGAAGGGTGTCCACGACTAGAGGTCCGTATACTTTTGGTCAAAAAGTGTACACTTACCACCCAGTATGTTAGGGTTTCGTTTGGAAGGAACTTGAAATTAATCACGAAATTGGTTACATATTGGTGAATCAAATATATCAACCTTCTTTCAGTGATTAAAGTTAATAAATGTGAAAACTTTATTTATTTTTGTGCTGCATTGTTTTGTGAAAACATTGAAAGCACCTTTTGTTTTTGGTCATGTGGAGTATTATCTCGCATTCTGAAGACATTCACTGAGTCCACACTTCTTTCTTCTTACTACCACGCCTTTCACAGCGATCAACTACCATCCTCTCGTCGGGTACTTGGAAGATTGTAGACATGTGTAGCAGTTTTTTTTCTTTTCCACATCGACCGTTTCCTTTGATGATTCTGTAAGGCTCGGTGAACAACTGTCGTCTATGCTACAATCAAGCAAATGATAAAGAAAATATTGCATGGAGCTATTTTTCACTGTATCAGTCTGTGTCTCAATATATATTGAACAGGGGTATTTTTCTGCATGATTTACACTGATGCTATAGTCTTTCACCATCAAATCTTCTTATGTAGCATCCTGTCTGCGCTTTGACACAGAGGGGTAAGTCAGGGCTGCGAAATTGTGACAGTCAGTATATTAATCCTTACCCATCTGTTTCAGATATAATGTCTCCCTGATAATCACAGTTCTCATACTACTGTTACTGAAGGATGTGGCTAAGGAAAGTGGCTAAGATGAACGCTGGGATGGATTCTTTTTGCCGGCCGGTGTGGCCGAGCGGTTCTAGGCGCTACAGTCTGGAACCGCGCGACCGCTATGGTCGCAGGTTCGAACCCTGCCTCGGCCATGGATGTGTGTGATGTCCTTAGGTTAGTTATGTTTAAGTAGTTCCAATGTCTAGGGGACTGATGACCTCAGAAGTTATGTCTCATATTGCTCAGAGCCATTTGAACCATTTTGATGGATTCTTTGAAAACAAGTGTGCCACGACACTATAGCTGCTGAAGTGTACATCGGTACACAAGGGGCGATCAATAAGTAATGTAATACATTTTTTTCTGTGCTAATTTCGGCTGAAGAACGCGGAATTTCTAGTGTAATATTGCGGAATATTCCCACTTCAGCCCTTAAAAGTTCATAAAATCCCGGTAGCTATACGTAGCCTTCAAAATGGTCTATGTAACGGAGGAG
Source organism: Schistocerca americana (assembly GCF_021461395.2). Taxonomy (NCBI): domain Eukaryota; kingdom Metazoa; phylum Arthropoda; class Insecta; order Orthoptera; family Acrididae; genus Schistocerca; species Schistocerca americana. The sequence goes on along the minus strand of NC_060130.1, from coordinate 972,078,693 downwards.
GAATCCAAGGAGAGAGCTGTCATTGACTTTATTTTGGCGGAGAGCCAGGGCATCGCAGATGTTGATAGGTGCTTGCAAAATGTCTACGGAGATGTGGCAGTGAACAAAATCACGGTGTGACGTTGGGCGAGGCGTCTGTCATCATAAGGTCGGGCAAACCAGTCCGACCTCCCTCGTACCATATCCTGCACATAGCTGTGACTCCTGCAATATTGGAACGTGCGGAAACTTTCATTCGGTTCTAGGCGCTTCAGTCTGGAACCGCGCGACCACTACGGTCGCAGGTTCGAGTCCTGCCTCGGGCATGGTTGTGTGTGATGTCCCAATGTTAGTTAGGTTTAAGAAGTTGTAAGTTCTAGGGGAGCGATGACCTCAAATGTTAAGTCCCATAGTGCTCAGAGCCATGTGAACCATTTGAAACTCTAATTCGAGGTGTTAGACGAATCACAATGAAACACTCGTCCACCAGTTGGCGTACTAAAAGTTGTGTGCCTGCTGGGTTCCCCTGTCGCCATAACAGAATAACCTAATAGAGCAACGAAGGACCATCTCTGTGGAATTCTTTGCTCATTACGAGGCTGATAGTGACAATTTTTTGTCGAACATCATCATAAGCGTTGAAACATGGTTTCATCACGTCGAACCCGAAACACAACGGCAATCCATGGAGTGACACCAGATCACGTCTGCTCCGAAGAAAACGTTGAAAGCAGCACCCTCAGCCGATTAAGTCGTGGAGACGGTGTTCTGGCACTCTGAAGGAGCAATTCTTTTGATGTCCGAGCTCATGGTGCAACAATCAACTCTGAAATGTATTGTGCTACTCTCAGGAAACTGAAGATGGCTGCTTACACTACGCTTGTCCATCCTCTTCTGGAGTATTGCAGGGCTATGTGGGATCCACATGTGCTAGAAAATCGAGTGGCTCTAGGCACTATGGGATTTAACATATGAGGTCATCAGTCCCCTAGGCATAGAACTACTTAAACCTAACTAACCTACAGACATCACAACACACCAATGCCCGAGGCAGGATTCGAACCTGCAACCGTAGCAGCAGCGCGGTTCCGGACAGAAGCGCCTAGAACCGCTCGGTCAAAGCGGTCGGCATATGAGTTAGAATTGAAGGAGGAAATCGAAGAAAACCAAAGAATGGTAGCTCGTTTTGTATTATCGCTAAATCGGATAGAGACAACCACCTTTGAATGGCAGTCAAGACAAAGGCGTTGTCAATTGAGGCAGGATCTTCTCATGAATCTTCTATTACCAGCTTTCTCCTCGTGGAGAGAAATGATCATCATCACAAAATAACAGAAAGGCAGAATCCGCACGGAGAGATTTAAGCGTTCGTTTTTCGCGCGTGTTGTTCGATAGAAAAACGGTTCAGATGTAGCTTAAAGGGTTTCCATGAACCCTCTGCCAGGACTTTAATTGTGAATGTCAGAATAATCGTGTAGATGTAGACGTAGATATAGGTGACAAGAAGTTCAGATGCAATGTATTAAAAGTCACTGTATGGTATCTAACACTTTATGAGTTCAGGAAATTGCGCATTTCTTCACTTGTTGTCGGAGGAAACGTGTTTTCAGTAAGAGTAGTGTACGATCAGATCAATTAATTTGATTAGGACAAAACATCTGGAGTACGTATGTAGGCCTCGGATCATCATGTGCTACATTAAAACATTGCTAGGAATTTCCAATAAATTTACAGATCGAGTCTGTGATGTATTTTTGTCTGCAAACAAGGACGATCATGTTGTTTCATGTTCTCGACACGGATGGTTGCGTTTCCTGCGTGCCACTACTACCTTCATCTGGTGAACCACACGATTACTATCACGTTTCTACTACATATTTAGCGTTACTATTTGTATCATATGTAGATTATGTACACTTACAACCAACAGTTTTTTGTTCCATTGTCTTCAGACCTGAATATAATCGAAAGGAGAAATCTACAGGAGAGAAAAACGATGCCTTGAATCAGAAAATTTAGATAAAACTCCTCTACCATCGTAATGGTAAAGGTAATGTACCATCTGAAATAAATCACAAAATAATATCGGTAAATATATTAAAAAATTACATAAATTAGCGGTACTTACAAGAAGCTTTAAACAACGGCAAAAGACAGTACATTGCACCACAATCAACTACAGTTCGCAAATAGCGCCATGTGACAGACAGGCGCTGTTCCTCCGGGTCCTGTGCCACTTGAAACATAACCTTCGATCATAACACTGAGAGAAACAGTGGATCTGGTAGCATCTCTATAGCGCTTTCTGAGAAAGTGTTTTAGCTGGTACGATTTTATGAGCTGGTTCCATTGCAGAGTGCTTTGGAGTTTTTCCTCTTGTATATGAATCTGCGTTCCTTGTATAATTAGATCGACGAGACGGGAGCTAAATACTGAACTTTCTTTTCCTTGTTTTGCTACTGTTTATTATATGTTCTACGACATGTTTCGAGACTTCTAATCTCTTTAATGACGTAGGTATTCGTGTTGCGTTACTGAAGTGGTGAAACTGACTTAAAGGTCTTTCAGAGACCTATCGCATATTTTTTGAAAAATTACTACTAATACTACGTCATAAACCCAAAAGCGAGCGGTGCATTTTCTGACGGGATCGCTTAGTCTATGTGACAGGGTTAAGGAGATGCTGAAAGGAATCCAGTGGTAGGCCCTACAAGAAAAAGCAGTGATTATTGCAGAGAGGTTTTCTGATAAAATGCTGACAGTGTACGTTCCATAAAGCGCTGGCGAACATAGTACTTCCTCCCAAACACATCTTGCAAAATGACGTCGATAGCAAAAATCATAAAAATAGAAGCTGATATGGAGGTGTATCGATAATCATTTTAACTCACCCGCCTTTAGCGAAGTTAATAGAGACTGTGGGGGTGGAAGACAGTGGCATCAAAAATGTCCTCTGCTACGTGCCGTGATTTGGATTGCAAGAGATAGAAGTAGACATGGTGTAAATTTTACTTTACATCTTACAATACTGATCGGTTTTTGTTTAGAGCATATCGCTTGCAGTGCTGTTCATTTCAACATATACATTTACAGAGGAACACCGACAGACACATTGCAATACTTCATCTGACACACACACACACACACACACACACACACACACACACGCACACACACACACACCCACACACACACACACACACAGAAATTATTTGTATTAATTATGGTAACGGTGCAGTAATAATATGAATTTCAAAATGGTTCAAATGGCTCTGAGCACTATGGGACGTAACATCTGTGGCCATCAGTCCCCTAGAACTTAGAACTACTTAAACCTAACTAACCTAAGGACAGCACACAACACCCAGTCATCACGAGGCAGAGAAAATCCCTGACCCCGCCGGGAATCGAACCCGGGAACCCGGGCGTGGGAAGCGAGAACGCTACCGCACGACCACGAGCTGCGGACAATAAGAATTTGATTAAATTCATATTTATGGGCTATTTTGACCATTAAATCCATTAAACAAATGCAAATAACTAAAAATAATTTCGCGAAGGAGAAATTCCAATATTCGCCTGAAGTGATTCAGAAATATCCGTAATACCCAAAGATAAGTGGGCGGTAGTTGACTGAAGTACCGATCGTCCTGAATATGAATTGAGCGCAGAAGCGATTCGGTCAGTTGTTGATGTCGAAGAGGACATACTTTAAATTGCTTCAGGATGGGTTAAATCAATCACGAATGATCATACATTACATTTAACCCCACAAATGATGTTTATTCTGCAGATAAACTTCAGATGTTGTGGCCAAAAGAGAACAAGTTATTTGTGTTTCTTGTAAAAAACCCTTACACATCTGTACATTTAAATCGTAATAAAATTTGTAATTTAGATAGTTTAACGTATTAGTCTTTCAAGCTGCATAGTGTAATACTACAACAATATAATAATCGAATATTATAACTATGTACGTGCTGATTTTGTTATACTATGTCTAACTTTTACAAAACTTTTTACATATGTATGTAAGATGTTTTTTGTGACAGAATTTGCTACACTTAACACATTTTACTGAAATTTTGTTACCAGTTTTTCATCATGGATGACGTATGCCTCCCTTGTTACTCCTAGGATCATTTTCTTCCAATATGCAGGGTGCAGATTCAAACGATGTTCTTCTCTCTACAGCGTCTCTAGCAGCATTTGCTCTTGAAAGATGCCCTCGGCTCTTCATATTAATTGCTCGCCATGAATTTCTAGGCATAGTCTTCTTTGCTGTAGACGTTTGCTTTCCATTGAGAGTAAGTTGCCTTAAAACATAAGAGCTATATGCAGATATGTCGAGGATATTTGAGATCATAACAACAGGCCATCTATTTGTCCTCCACTCCACCAACTTGTCTAGTGGGTCCACAAGTTATTTCGCAGCTTTCAAGTCTAAGCTAATTTGAGATTAGCTCTTGGCATCATTACTTACTTTCCCATCGTGTTGCAGAGGGCTTTGCACAATAACGTACTTGTTTTCCTTTTGGATGTATGATACAAGCTTTTTGTCCTTTGTGAAAGAAAATGTCGTGTGTAATTAGGGATCCTGTTTATCTACAATACTTTTGGTCGGATGGAAGGCTTCATTTTTCGCGCAGCCCCAATCATTGTCTCTCTTCATCAGCATTTTTCCTAGCTCGCTGGAGGTGAAAAAGTTGTCGCAGGTAAAGTTATGCCCTTTGAACCTATAAGACAAGGCAGTTCCAACCATTAGAGCTTGGTTTTTTCAGGGACTCTTCATGGTCATTTCCCAGTATATGGCTGAATATTCCACAAATACCGTCTTCCAGTGTCAAAAAGTACCCAAAACGTGATGCCATACTTCACCACTTTACTTAGCATATACTGGTGCAGAGGGCAGTTTTCACTGAATGCAACAGGTTGTTCTTCTACTGTAACAAACATATTGAGACTGTATAGTTTAGATAATAACTCCACCCATTTCTTCCACAAATTCCTTATTCGTGCAAACTTATGTTGTTCACGTCCCTGTAGTCTTGTCTCATGGTCTTCAAATCGAATAATCATTAGTATATTTTTGAAAGTTTCTAGTGACATTGTAGGGATAAAAACTAGGCGACCTTTGTATTCATCCGATAGACTTTCAGTAGACTCTTTATGTGACTTATAAACTACTGATAATAATAACAGACTTATGTAAGCGTCTATGTCAATAACGTGTAAATGTTCCATTTATCTCCATAGAAATACAGCATTAGAATGAGCGAGTAAAGGGTTTTCAGTTGAAGGAGGGAGGAGCAGTTCGAAAGCTAACTGTTCATTTGTAATGCGATAAGTGACATACCTTGTTGGTGATGAAGTTAGGTGCTGCATACCGTCTCATTTGAGGTAGGGGTTCTGTCTTCCATTCGATTGATTTATCCTTTGACATCATAAACCGGACATCTGGTAAACCTTCCGGGATGCAAGGTCGTGGTCCATGAAACTCTTCAGCTCCTAACGTTTCGTCCAGAGCTGCGCTGGACATCTTCAGAGGGGTGTTTCTCCTCCGGTGAGTCTTGCTGACTGACGGGTTGGACGTCTGAGAGCGACTTATATATCGTAGAAAGTGGGCGTGACCAGAGTTACACGTGATATGCAGAGATAATCTTTGTCAGAGATAAAACTTAACTATCGATCGTAATCTCGTCACGGGTAAAACTGTCTAGCAATTCTGTAGTGCTACTGTCCAAATATCACTAAGTTTCATGGTCTCTTCTTTCCGATTAAAGTTATCCCTATGTTTATATATTTCAATTGCTTCTCTACAAAGCCGTGGGTAATAGTTCATCGTCGCAGATAAAACTTTTGTTTCGGAAAACTTCACTTACTGATTTCCTGACTGAAAAGCGTGTTCTGCCACAGCCGATTTATCTGTTTTTCCTAATCGGCAAAGACTTCTATGTTCCTTTAACCGTGTATTTACGCTTCTTTTTGTTGTTCCAGTATAAACTTTACCACATATACACGGAATTTTATATACGCCACTGGCTGATAGAGGAGCGCGTTTACCTTTTACAGACCGGAGAACATGACAAATTTTCTTCGTTGGTCTACAAACAGGTCTAATATCATGTTTACTTTAAATCTTTCCAATCTGATCCGTTACTTTCTTTATAAAAGGGAGAGAGACTCTATTCTTCCATCGTTTTTCGGGCTTGTCCTCTTTAGGCTTTTTGTTGTTTGGGTGCAGAATTCTGCTTACTTCTTTCTTTGAGTAGCCATTTTTCTCAAATGCGTGCTTCAGATGTTTTAATTCGACGTCTAGATACTCCGGCGTGCAAATCCGTCTGGCTCTGTCAACGAGACTTTTAATTACACCTCTCTTTTGTTGTGGATGGTGGTTAGAGTTTTTATGTAAGTATTTGTCTGTGTGCGTTATTTTTCTAAAAATCTGTTGTTTTAATCTTCCATCTGTCTGTCTCATAAATCAAACATCCAAAAACGGTATTTTGTTATCATTTTCTCTCCCCATAGTAAACTGGATTCTTGGATTTATATTATTAAGGTAGTCAAAAAATTCGTCTAAGGCTTCTCTACCATGTAACCAGACCATAAATGTATCGTCTACATACGGATACCAGCGAGATGGTTTTTTATCTGCTTTTTCCAAGGCTGACTGTTCGAATTTCTCCATGCAGAAATTAGCTGCTGCAGGACCCAATGGGTTACCCATTACTACGCCATTAAGTTGCTCATAAAATTCATTATTCCACTGGAACTGACTGGAAGTAAGACAATGTCTGAAAAGAGCAGTCAGATCTTCTGGAAAAATATCCGTTATAAAATCCATAACTTCGTTAACTGGAATCATACTAAATAAAGATACGACATCAAAACTTACTAAAATATCTTCAGGAGCCAGAATTAAACCTTCAATTTTGTCTATAAAATGACGTGAGTCCTTTATATATATGACAGTTTTTCCAATATATGGTTGTAAACGAGTTGCTAGATATCTTGCTATTTCATACGTAGGAGAATTGATAGCACTAACAATCGGTCTCAGAAGAACGTCCCTCTTATGTACCTTGGGTAGGCCATAGAGTCTAGGACACATAGCTTCAGTCTTCATTAAAGCTCTTTTTTCTTCTTTTTGAATAGAAGTGGACGATTTTATCAGATTATTTGTTTTCCGTAATACGCTGGCTGTAGGATCTTTCTTAAGTTTTTTGTATTGTCCTGACGTTAAAAGATTCGAAGTTTTGCTTAGATAATCTTTTGTATTTAAAAAGACAGTAGCATTCCCTTTATCAGCAGGAATAATCACTATGTCTTCATCTGCATTTAAATCTCTCAGAGCCTTTCTTTCGCCATTGGTGAACTTACTTTCCTGAGTGTGAATGTATGCCATGCTGCCATATCACGAAAGTGTCGTCCACATAGCGGAAGAAGTGCCTGGGTTTACGGTGAGCAGTTTGTAGTGCCACCTCCTCAAAGTGTTCCATATAAAGATTCGCGATACCTGGAGCATGGGGAGATCCCATGGCCACTCCATCCACCTGTTCATAACGCTCTCCATTGCACTTGAAGTAGGTGGTCGTAAGTGCATATTCAAAGAGCTTCACTGTTTCAGGCTCGAAGTACTGATTAAGGAGCGCCACGGCGTCTTGTAGCGGTACTTTCGAGAACAAGGAGGTGACGTCGAAGCTCACGAGTAGGTCATCACTCTGTATTCGGATGTCCTTCAGTTTTCTAACGAAATCTGCGGAGTTTTTCACGTGATGATTGCAGTGTCCCAACAGTGGTTTCAATAGTGTCGCCAGGTATTTGGCCAGTCCATAACTGTGCGAGTTGATAGTGTCCAGAATCGGCCGTAGAGGCACCCCATCTTTGTCAATCTTGGGCAATCCATACAGGCGCGGTGTCGTTGGCGCTCTGGGATACAGCCGTTTCTGCACTGCCTCTGGTAGATCTGAGTCCTTCAGTAGCGCCACGGTTTTCCTGGTCATCGTCGATGTAGGGTCCTTGTTGAGTTTCCTGTAGGCTGGGTCTTGCAGCAGAGAGCAGATTTTCTGTTGGTAGTCGACTGTGCGAATCAACACCGTCGCATTTCCCTTGTCTGCTGGGAGGACCATGATGTCAGCATCATCCCTCAGTGCGCGGATAGCCTCTCGCTCCGGCGCAGTAATGTTAGATTTAGGGAGTCGTGACTTGTCGATGATCCTGCAGGTCTCCCTTCGGATCTGCTCAGCTTCCTCCTTGGGTAGGCCCCGGATTGCTTCCTCTACGCTGCTGATGATGTCCCGTTTCGGTATGGTCCTTGGTACAGGTGCAAAGTTCAACCCTTTCTAGAGGACAGAAGTTGTGGCTGCATCTAGCACCCTATCTGTCAAATTTACAATAGCTCGGGTGCTATTTGTCACATTCTGTGTCGACTGAGCTCCAGAGAGTCTGCCGAATTTTTTGATCTGTTTTGCGGCAACATGTCGTTTCTGTACCTCACTGTCGGCGTGAGAGCTGCAGTCAACCCACTCCCAAGTGTGTGCCGGTAATGCTTCTGCCATTATCAGGTGACATGCGATCAGGATGCGTGCATTCTTGTCCAGTTCTTGCCGTGTGTAGTGAATGCGTTCCCAAACAATGGCCATCCCTGATCACCCTAGAATACGTTCGGTTTTCTTCGTTTTCACAGGATGTCTTAATTCCGCAAATCGTGGCAAGATGTTCTTGTCTCGGCAACGTTGGAGGAAAGCCAATGAGCTGAGCAATTTGGCTTTCCTGTTGCGTTCTTTCTGCAGCAGCTTGAAGCTACAGAGCATCTCCTCCCCGTAGAGGTGTCGTAAATGTGAATGTATGTTTTCCCGGCGTATACAGCTGGCGAAGAGTTCTCGGGCTTCCAGCCGGGTGGCGATGTCTTCAAACTGCGACGTTTCGACGAGTGACATACTCATCATCTTCTGGCGAAGTGCCGAGACTTTGCGGATGCCGGTCCCTTTATACCTGCGGTGTGCCCCCCACCACCTGGCCGCGGGAGGCTGGGTCCAGCGGAGCCGGCGGGCGGGGTGAAGGGGAAAGCGTGTGCGCCGTTCGTGTCTCCGTCAGAGCATTCTGATCGCGTCTCGTGAGCTGGACGGTTCTTGTTGCGTTTCTGGCGTATTGCGGATAATGCTGGATTCCAGGCCGCGCTCAGTTGATAGCCTTCGTCCCTGTTCACAAGATTCTCGTGGACCCGTATTTCTATTGATTCTTTAATGACGCTATCCCAACAGCTCCCGGATCGGCACAGCACCCTGGTGTTTTCGAAATCAAAGGTGTGGTTTTCTATGATGCTATGTTCAGCTATAGCAGATTTCTCTATCTGTCCAAGTCGAACGTGCCTGATGTGTTCCTCGCACCTTTTAGAGATGCAGCGCTGCGTTTGACCAATGTACTGCACACCACATTCGCAGGCAATGCTGTATTTACCAGGTGTGTTTAGTTTGAGTGGGTCTTTAGCTGAGCCCAGCAGCTCTTTCGTCTTCGGCGGTGGTCAGAAGACGGTATTTATGTTCGATTTTCTTAATAGCCTCCCGATTTTGGCTGATGTGGGCCCCAAATATGGAAGACAGGCGAGTCTCTTGTTAACTTCCTCTTCCTCTTCCTGAAATTTGTCAGCCTGTCTCCTCTTCAAGGCCCTGCCAATCTGTGTTTCACTGTACCCGTTTGTCCGAAATACCTCTCTTAGGTGGTGTAATTCGTCTGAGAGGCTTTCTTTGTCACAAATGACGTGCGCCCTATGTACCAAGGTGGTCAGTACTGACTGGCGTTGCGCCGGATGGTGGCAGCTGGTTGCATGGAGGTACAGGTCTGTGTGCGTCTTTTTTCTATATGCTGAATGGCCCAGCGTGCCATCCGCTTTCTTCCTGATCAGTATGTCCAGGAATGGAATACGGCCATTCTCTTCTACTTCCATTGTGAAGGTGATATTTTCATGTATGCCGTTTAGGTGGTCCATAAACTCCCCCAGTGCCTGCCTGCCATGCTGCCATATCACGAAAGTGTCGTCCACATAGCGGAAGAAGTGCCTGGGTTTACGGTGAGCAGTTTGTAGTGCCACCTCCTCAAGGTGTTCCATATAAAAATTCGCGATACCTGGAGCAAGGGGAGATCCCTTGGCCACTCCTTCCACCTGTTTATAATGCTCTCCATTGCACTTGAAGTAGGTGGTCGTAAGTGCATATTCAAAGAGCATCACTGTTTCAGGCTCGAAGTACTGATTAAGGAGCGCCACGGCGTCTTTTAGCGGTACTTTCGTGAACAAGGAGGTGACGTCGAAGCTCACGAGTAGGTCATCACTCTGTATTCGGATGTCCTTCAGTTTTCTAACGAAATCTGCGGAGTTTTTCACGTGATGACTGCAGTGTCCCATCAGTGGTTTCAATAGTGTCGCCAGGTATTTGGCCAGTCCAAAACTGTGCGAGTTGATAGTGTCCAGAATCGGCCGTAGAGGCACCCCATCTTTGTCAATCTTGGGCAATCCATACAGGCGCGGTGTCGTTGGCGCTCTGGGATACAGCCGTTTCTGCACTGCCTCTGGTAGATCTGAGTCCTTCAGTAGCGCCACGGTTTTCCTGGTCATCGTCGATGTAGGGTCCTTGTTGAGTTTCCTGTAGGCTGGGTCTTGCAGCAGAGAGCAGATTTTCTGTTGGTAGTCGACTGTGCGAATCAGCACCGTCGCATTTCCCTTGTCTGCTGGGAGGACCATCATCCCTCAGTGCGCGGATAGCCTCTCGCTCCGGCGCAGTAATGTTAGATTTAGGGAGTCGTCACTTGTCGATGATCCTGCAGGTCTCCCTTCGGATCTGCTCAGCTTCCTCCTTGGGTAGGCCACGGATTGCTTCCTCTACACTGCTGATGATGTCCCGTTTCGGTATGGTCCTTGGTACAGGTGCAAAGTTCAACCCTTTCGAGAGGACAGAAGTTGTGGCTGCATCTAGCACCCTATCTGTCAAATTTACAATAGCTCTGGTGCTGTTTGTCACTTTCTGGGTCGACTGAGCTCCAGAGAGTCTGCCGAATTTGTTGATCTGTTTTGCGGCAACATGTCGTTCCTGCACCTCACTGTCGGCGTGAGAGCTGCAGTCAACCCACTCCCAATGCTTCTGCCATTTTCAGGTGACATACGATCAGGATGCGTGCATTCTTCTCCAGTTCTTGCCGTGTGTAGTGAATGCGTTCCCTGACAATGGCCATCCCTGCTCGCCGTAGAATACGTTCGGTTTTCTTCGTTTTCACAGGATGTCTTAATTCCGCAAATCGTGGCAAGATGTTCTTGTCTCGGAAACGTTGGAGGAAAGCCAATGAGCTGAGTAATTTGGCTTTCCTGTTGCGTTCTTTCTGCAGCAGCTTGAAGCTACAGAGCATCTCCTCCCCGTAGAGGTGTCGTAAACGTTAAGGTATGCTTTCCCGGCGTATACAGCTGGCGAAGAGTTCTCGGGCTTCCAGCCGGGTGGCGATGTCTTCAAACTGCGACGTTTCGACGAGTGACATACTCATCATCTTCTGGCGAAGTGCCGAGTCTTTGCGGATGGACCACGGTCTTACATCCCGGAAGGTTTACCAGAAGATATGTCATCCGGTCGTGAAAGCATTCATACTATGATAAACCGGACTGCTTACCATCTGCTGTTGTGGGTTGTCGTCTGCGCCTTCTAGGTGAGATGGAGAGCTGCATTCCTGTACGTCATCTTTGTCCTCTGAAACTACTTTACCACAATCAGACATGTTCATCGATATGTCTACTGTTTCATCGTCTTACAAAGAGGACATTATCTTGAGGATAAAAGTTAAGAAATATATTAAATGTTAAAGTAGAAGTGAATGATTTTCGAAACTGATTTGGTTACAGGAAGAAACAGTGACGCGCACTTCCCCTTCCCTCCTTTCCACAGTATTAGTCATTCCATTGCTCAAAACCACAATTACTTCACTTTTTATACTCACCTACTGTATCTATACACGTTCCATTGATGGAAATTTCAATATTGTCAGAACTTGCTATAATAATAAAAGTTAAAATACGCAGGTTCTAAAATCTCCGAACAACTTGAGAAGTACTATTTCTGTGGATGCCAAACTAAAGCCACAGAATAATTTTTTTCTGTCTGAATATACTTTACTAAGAGGCAAACAACGTCAATGAAGAAAATTTATTAAAACCGAATATTTTCATAATTATAGAGCATGAAAAGTCGTTGTTGGTCAGATAGACCTAAACATCTTACGAGGGTTGATATCGGACTTAAAACTTAAGAATGATGTGAGATATACGGCTAATATCAACTGCTCGATATCAGTTATCGCAATAAAGCTTAATAATTTCGAATTCTGAAGAGAGTGTTCTTGTTTATGTTCACTTTGAGAAAATCCTGTCGCAGCATAATCCGTTTAGCTACAGGACGTTAATCATTTTCGTCATGTGAAGCCGACCATTGCATAGATTTCAGTCCATGGTTGCAATAGCGCATTTGTTACTTTGAGATGCTGGTTTACTTAATAAAATCAAATTCGTTACCAGCTCGTGGACAAGAGTTAATCCATTGGCTTCAAATATGAGAAATCATCAGATAACATTTTAGTGAAGGTAGAGTAAAGGGGAGGAAGTCATTTATTTGGCTTTGAGATTCCTCGTCTTCTGTAATGTTTTCTGTTATGAAGTTAGAACACTGGCTCTTAATACGACCACTCAGATGCGCTTGGTCTTTCAGCTGTAACAGTATGTATTTTCAATGTGAAGGGTATATTTCGTAGTATGATGAAGGTATGTGACTTAATTATTGTCAAAATCGGTGTTAAACACAATGGAGACCCACAAACATTACCAAAGTTCCAGTCAAGACTTCAGTTTGTAAACAGACTGATTCCCATGGTTTGACCCATCGAAATAACTTAGTGTGAATGTAACGTAAAATAATACTTTTTGTACGCGGTCACTGGTAGTTTTAGGTTGCATACTGTATGCATGCATTTTTTGTAATGACATTTTCTTCGTGGTGCAATGAACCTGAAATTTCTTCTAAGGAAACTGAATTTTTAACCGTTTAACTAAGAAAAAGTCCAACTGCGTAAATATAGAATGAAGTTTTCTAAATTCAATTTGTATCTCTTATTCAACAAACATAAGGGATTTCAGATGATTTATTAGTACGTATTACAGCAAATTATAACATCTCTAGAATTTATAGAATGAAAGTTGGCCGCATGTACCGAAATTTAACTTAACGCAATATGATCATGTGAAAGATGAGCGATATCACCTCAAATAAATCTAGCGTATATGCTCCTCAAATTTCGAAAATATTTCATTAACCAACATTGCAAAGCTCGGTAAGGTTCCCTAGTATTCTGCAATATTCATATTTGCGTTTTTTTCTACTGGGGAACATTACCACTACCGATTTTGTACCCTGTTCACGCATTTTAATATTTCACATCCCGATGGTCTCCCTGGGACTTCTACAACGCTCCGGTTATATCATATACTGTACATTGTGGAGAACAACGATTATATCCTGTTCATGACCGGTATACAATTTTTTCCTTTCATCTTTGCTATACAAAGAAGTATAGAGGGACTGATAACTTGCATCGTAGTTACTAACTGAGACATAAATTCATTGTGCACTCTATGACCCGTTTGGTGGTTACATACGGAGGTTACGGTACGAGAACCTGAGCATTGGTTTTCTATCAGCTATCAAGGCAGATTTAAACTTTCTGACATCTCCGCATTTACAATCGTAACACTTTTATCCAAAAATATTTAAATTGAAACTGTGTTATTACTTTAATGGATCTGAATGACTGACGTGTCTCTAATTTTAAATGGTCAGAAACATTATACTTAATATTGTCACTGGAATCGCAGTTTGCTGAAGAATGATAGTGTGATAAATATTCTGTTTTTATTATAAAATACGCAAAAGAAACTTAGAAACGGCCAGAAAGAGAGACACGGTCCCAGATGACACTACAGGTATTTACCAGATCACCAAAAGAAAGCCTCAGAAGAGTGCCGTTATACGCCTAGAGTATTACACGTTAAAAACTTTTTACACGGTGTGGAAAGATTCTCGTTCCCAGAATAGCAATTTAGCTGTTTTTTGAATAAAAAGAACCAAAGACAGTTGTTGGAAAGCCGCGAATCGAGAAAGTTTACTATCTTAATTTTCCGAACTCTTTTATTTTGTTTCATTATTTTGTAAACAATGATAAGTAGGAACTCATGACATACAAATTTAACGCAGATATGTCTTGAATATCGTAATACCTTTTTATTAGATACGAGATAAGAAATTATTTATGTATCAGGGACTCGTGTGACTGTTCTGTCGGTTACTAATATGTACAGAACACACAGTGATTCATGAATACAATGAGAAGGTAAACCTGAAAAAGTAGCCTGCGAAAAATACGTTTATTTATCATTAGAGTACTTAAGTACTCAAATTGCGAGAACTTTTAACGAAAAACCATCAGACAGTTAATAATTTCGTGTAAGAGAATCTCGCGACTTTTTTCGGGTTGCTAATTAGTGTAGCAATATTGGACTACATAAAACAAGAGAGTGATCCGTTCCGACTCGAAGTTGCGCGGTGTTTCTGCCACCGCAGTGCCGCAGTGTTACCTTCAGGCAACTCATAATTAAAGCCTCTTAGTCCACAGAAACGTTACGTTTAAGGCCAGCCATAAAACGCGGGGAGCCGAGAGTGTGGAATTAAATTCCAGCATCAGTGAGTGTGCGTGAATACGTTTGCGGAAGCAGAATGGAGATCAAACTTCGCAGGCCAACCCTACTGCTTCGTTTGAGAGTGGAGTAAAGCTCACGTGTGATAAAGTGTCGAGTGGACGAAACTAAGGAGTAAGGTCATAAATTAAAACAAGTAACAGCTCGTGCAACGCTGAGTACGTACTCTCTTCTCTTGTATCAGAGTAGAACGCAGCAAAATGATTGCTTCTTACGTTTGTTAATTTTCAAATGCACAGATAGTAGCGAATAAAACAGTGCCTTAATATGGCGACTTGAGATACCATTTCCATTCAGTTACTTATGACTTTGATATGAGTAAACGTCATGTTGCACGTATGAACTCTTGTCCTGTGTTTTGATTGATTCCATTTCATTAGATCGTGATTTTCGGGGGTTTTAATAAGTGCTCAAAGTCAGAACACGTTGACGCCTATCGTTTATATTTCCTGCAATGTTAGTGTTGTGTGACTGCCAAGAAAAATATTAAATGAGTGTATTGTAAGACATTGTGGGGATTGTAGTCGTGGCATCTCTCAACACAATCTCAGGGCTTCGGAGTGTATCGCGTCCGGTATTGTCAAGATTAAAACACAAAGCTGCCGTTATTGTCAAGGCCCCTATTATTTTTCAAGCCTGCTGTTACTGGTTAATGGCATTACTAGTGTAGTCTTGGACTGGGGGAATTTACTAAGTGCAAAGGAAAAATAACGTGCTGGGGTAATCGTCAATAAAAGAAGGGCGAGTGTATAGTCACATAACAGTGTACAACAGTGTATGTATTTAGCTACATTTTACGACGAGGAACATTGAGACTGAATACTCTGTTAGCATTGTAAAACGTGGGAAGTCTTGTAACTCTACCTGAAAATCTTTCTGACGGTCTGTTGAGCTACACATTTTGGTACGCCAGCTTATGAAGTGTCAATAGAGTGGAAAAAAGTTCTGTCTTCAACTAATCAGCGTTTCAGCTTCAGTTTGATGTATTTTTCCACTACAGGGTGAGTCACATAAGACTTAACACACGTTTTATTTCGTAAACGGCTATACGTTGCGATGCGCGGTTTTCAGCCAATTTTAGAGCGTGGAGGGGCACGTATGTTTTTATTTGGTTAATCTTTTTAGAGCAGTTATCAACATAGATATTGGAGCAAGTACGGTTTTCTAAACGCAGCCGTATGCTTTTTATAACGGCATCCGACACCTCTTGAGAATAAAATTACTGTGGTATAGCGTTTGTTAATGTTGACGTTGAAACCTGTCGTAAAAAAGTCCGAAACATGTCCGAGAACCTGAGACCACGGTGGCCAGTGCAAACACAGCCAAGCACAGTTCTCCTGTTACTCTGTGTCGGAATGTCAACTTATTTGCCTGTATACTTGTCTGCACCGCAGGCCGCTCATTTCTACTTCAACATTAGTTGAATGCAGACATATCCACCAATGAGGAGAAGTAGGATACTTTACTTTTATATGGTGAATGTAAAAGAAATGCCGTAAATTAGTGCAGCGGTGCAGGGATATCTATCAGGATCGCCAGTGTCCGAAGCGCCAGGCAACTGCACGAATTATTAAGGCGTCACTTCGGACAGGCTGCTTTAACGTCAAAAACAGGACAAGAAAGAAGACTGCAACTCACAGAGATCACGAAGAAGCTATTCTGGCTACGACAATGATGAATCGGAACAGTGGTACGAAACAAATTGCCAAGGAATGTGGGATCAGCCAGACGAGCGACATTCGTATCTTGCATCCTCAGAATTTCCATCCCTATCAGCTGTTACTACATCAGGCACTCGACGACCGTAATTTCGAACATCACACAGAATTTTGTCGGTTTGCCCTTCAGCAAGTGAGAGAAGACCGTACGCTGTTCCAGCGTGCGCTATTTACTGATGAAGCAACGTTTACTGACCACGCTAATGTAAATTTGGGCAGTCGAAAATACTCACTGGCTTCGTCAGGCGCAACATCAACGGCAGTGGAGCGTCAGCGTATGGTGTGGCATCACAGTAAATTTCGTTGCGGGATCTTACGTCATCTCAGGCATTTTAAATGAACATTCGTTTGCACACTTTCTGACGAACATTCTGTCGGTGCTTCTAGATGAGATACTACTGGATACTCGACAGAGTGTGTGGCTGCAACACGACGATTGTGGAGCTCACTCGTCCTGTGTTGCAACGCAGATACTAAATGAGGACTTTCCCGAACGTTGGATAGGACGAAATTCTGTTATAAAATGGTCTCAGAGGTCGTACGGTTGTACTCCTCTTGATTTATTTCTTTCAGTCCATGACGAATCCTCAACTGCGCCAGTCGATAGTTGTCGTTGAATCGCCAGTGCATGCTCTACCATATCATCTCCTGTAATTACATGTGTTCATCGTTCTTAGAACGGCGATCGCAAAGATGTCTTTCAGTCCATGGTTAACTGTTTGAACACATGCTTAACTTAAGGATAGAGTAGTTTTTTTGGAGAACAAAGTTTATGCTATGCGATTTGGGTGGGTACCAAATCATTGTTAGTAAATTGTTTACTTCATTTATATGAGTACGAAATTGCAATGTCAAATATGTCGACAGCGTGTAATGCTGTATTGTAACTTGCTGGTAACACTGTCAGTACGATTTTACGTTCAGCACGAAACGACACTTCGTTAAGAATAATATTTATTTTGCGGTGTACAGGTGGTCACCAAAGTATTTACAAAAAAGTTTACTTCAAGGAATGTATCCCGTGTGATATAATTTGGAATACTGTAGGTGGAGACAGTTGTCCGACACCATGTATTTTAGCTTCAATAAGTACACGAAAAGATAGGTCAAATCTTCCTTCTAACATTTGGATAGTTAATACAGTATTTCCTTCTTGCAGCGTATAAGACCATTTTGAAGAATGAACAATTGATTTCTCTGTTTCAGCTCATGTAAATCTGGGAGGATACACAAATGTGAAATAGTTTTCCTAAGCCCTTTGTCATAATCTAAATTCTAGCCTATGTCGTATTTCCATATTCAGCATTCGTAGATGAACCTGTTAGGTCTTAAGTTCGTTCAAGTGAAAATAAAGCTTTATTATATGCCCCTCGATGTTCTGACATTTGCAGGAAACCGATGTCTATAACCGTTCACTAAATAAAAGGGGTGATACGTCTTTTGTGACACCATCTAATCGTCAACATTATTTAAAATTTTTAAATTAGAATCTGTAGCACTAATGAAGTGAAATTGGGAGAATATATAGCCTTGAGTAGCAACAATATGATTGCAGGGAAATTGGACTGCTATGAAGGAAACGCTATCTAGGGAAGATATAAGCGATGTTCTTTGGTCAAGCTTTGAGGACCAACATACACGACAGTTTTCTACTGTGCAACAACGATTAAGCCTGACAGAATCTTAAACGCATCTCCCAGAAACTGTAAATAATTCAAAGAAATATTTTGAAGTGAAAAGAATAACCTTGGTCTGAGAGAGCTGGGGAATTACAACATGCTACCAGAATTTGTCAATGGTTACATGAGGACTATCGCCGAACACTGTGCTGATAACTACCGCCACCACAAACTCAGAAATCTCCAAAAATGGGTGATGCGTGAGTTCGGACTCGTGTATAAATAAAATGTTATATTAGAACGGACGATCATTCTGGCCCGCTCTTCAAACAATAAGAACTCTCTGATTAGGGAAGCTACTGAAACGAGGCCGTGTGACATCGACGCAAACAGGCATTTGCTAATGCACGAAATCGGACATCTGTGGTAGAAACTTTGCAGAGGAATACTTGACACAGACCACCGCCTAATATGAGTGGTGATGCCGCACGCATACGTCCTCACCAGGTTCTGTCCTCTGCGTATAAACGTGACAGCCTTGCTATTTTCACGGTACTCAGACGTAGCCCCTGGCAACGATTATGCCAGCTGTCATCGACAACTTGGAATTTTATTTTAATTTAACGTGATATGATGTCCGAAATTATTTTTACCAAATTCCGTTACTAAAGACTTCCTATTCTGCGAGGTGTCCGCCTGCTTAGCTGGGTGGTTACGTGCTTGCCTCCCATTCAGCGGCCCCGGGTTCGATTCCCGGTAGGGTTCGGGATTTTCTCCGCTCGCGGGCTGGGTTCTCATCATCATTTCATCCTCATTACTGGCACGCAAGTCGCCCAATGTGGCGTCGACTGGAATAAGACTAGCTCTAGGCGGCCGAACTTTCCCGGATGGGACTTAAAAAATGGTTGAAATGGCTCTGAGCACTATGGGACTTATCATCTGAGGTCATCAGTCCCTTAGAACTTAGAACTACTTAAACCTAACTAATCTTCGGGAGGACGACGGTTCAATCCCGAGTCCGGCCATCCTGATTATGGTTTTCCGTGATTTCCCTAAATCGCTCCAGGCCAATGCCGGGATGGTTCCCTTGAAAGGGCACGGCCGACTTCCTTCCCCGTCCCTCCCTAATCCGATGAGACCGATGACCTCGGTGTTTAGTCTCTTCCCCCAAACAACAGCATGAACCTAACTAACCTAAGGACATCACACACATCCATACCCGAGGCATGATTCGAACCTACGACCGTAGGCCGGCCGGTGTGGCCGTGCGTTTCTAGGCGCTTCAGTCTGGAACCGCGTGACTGCTACGGTCGCAGGTTCGAATCCTGCCTTGGGCATGGATGTGTGTGATGTACTTAGGTTGGTTAGGTTTAACTAGTTCTAAGTTCTAGGGGACTGATGACCACAGATGTTAAGTCCCATAGTGCTCAGAGCAATTCGAACCATTTTGCGACCGTGAAACACCGGTGCCTGTGTTATTAAGAAGGACTATGCAATTTTCTTTTGAATATGCGTGCATATTCGAAGGAACAGTCACTGCAGCGACTACAGCCGTCAAACATTGTAGGAAATGTATGCGCAGTGGCAAATATGAGCCATTTTCGGCTGTATATTGCAATGACGACCGTAAAAATTTATGCCAGACCGGAATTCGAATCTCGATTTCCCGCTTTGCGCGTGCAGTCGCCTGAGCCACTTCAGTCACTGGAGCACGAATCACGGACAGTTCGAAACATGCATACTTCGTCGTCCATGTGTCACAAACTGCACTCGTACGTTAGGTATATTCCCGTCCAGGAAGGGCATGTTTATCGAGATGCATTGCTATTTCGTGCCTGCCGCTGTGGCTGAGCGGTTCTAGGCGCTTCAGTCTGGAACCACGTGGCTGCTACGGTCGCAGGTTCGAATCCTGCCTCGGGCATTGATGTGTGTGATGTCCATAGGTTAGTTAGGTTTAAGTAGATCTAAGTCTAGGGGACTGATGACCTCAGATGTTAGCCGGCCGGTGTGGCCGTGCGGTTAAAGGCGCTTCAGTCTGGAACCGCGTGACCGCTACGGTCGCAGGTTCGAGTCCTGCCTTGGCCATGGATGTGTGTGATGTCCATGGGTTAGTTAGGTTTAATTAGTTCTAAGTTCTAGGCGACTGATGACCTCAGCAGTTAAGTCGCTTAGTGCTTAGAGCCATTTGAACCATTTTGTTATTTCGTATATGTTCGCCAATACCAGGACGTCGATTACAAACACGGCTTCATTCGTCAACGTAGCTAAACTCGAAGCGGGACTCATAGCTGAAGACAGTTCTACCTCAACCGATGAGATTCTATGCCGAAGACGTACCTGTGGACGCACGATGGGAAGACAATCTGACTGTCAACCACCACACGGTCCGACAACGTCTTATATTTTCAAATGAAGATGAAATAATGTCAGTTGGCATCTACTACAGTATGACGTATATAAATATCAAATTGTAATTTTTGTGCAGTTTTCTGCTTTTCCTTCGTTAAACCAAAAAGAATGATTCAAATGGCTCTGAGCACTATGGGACTTAACTTCTAAGGTCATCAGTCCCCTAGAACTTAGAACTACTTAAACCTAACTAACCTAAGGACATCACACACATCCATGACCGAGGCAGGATTCGAACCTGCGACCCTAGCGGTCTCTCGGTTCCAGACTGAAGCGCCTGGAACCGCACGGCCACATCGGCCGGCCTCGTTAAACCAGCCCTCAACATTTTCGTGAGTTTCTCCTCTCTCCATGTTAACTGAACTTTCGGGACAGCAGCTGGATAAAGTCAACTTCTTGCAATGACGTTGTGACTGACAACCATTCGGCCATCGTAAGGTGAGTATTTTGCATTGGAGATAGCCAGTTCACATCGCTACCTTTATAGAAGAAATTGGCTTGAAAACGCATGGGCAGACCTGTATTGGCAGGCGTCTAGCTGTCACCACTCATCAGAAACCATCGGCGTCTTTCGAACGTTGGCGCACCGGGCACCATTGGTGGATACAGAAATACCTCGAGGAGGGGGTGCTAAAGATGTCTAGAGGTACCTTTACTTATACCATAATAAAAAATGTTTTGTCTCATAGAGACAGCCTAGAAAAGGAACTGGAACCCGTTCAAAGATAATGGATATTCTCCGCATCAGATTAGCACATTTTTAAGGAAGATGAAATTTAACCATGCATACAGTCAAGAGAAGGAGCGGCTCAAGTCCATTGCGTTCCTCCCGTACATCGACAATATTTCTTCGAAATTAGACAGAATCTTAAGATACTATCAATTCAAAGTATCTTCCGTCCACTTACGAAGACGTGTGCTCTCCTCGGTTTGGCACAGAACGATCTGGGATTGTGGAAGGCTGGAATCTATACAATACTTTGCCAGCGTAGCAGAGCCTACGTTGGTCAAACAACGCGCATAGCGTGTGGAAGATGTATTGAACATGATCGCCGTCTCGCCTTTCGCAGCCCAGTAAGTCAGCCATATCTGTATTGTATCTGCTCAGGACACTACGTGAATTACTCTGCCACGGAGATCTTGGGCTCGACGAGGTCCTTCTGGGATTTAGTTACTAATCGATGGAAATACGCTTAGCGCAAAAAATGGTTCAAATGGCTCTGAGCACTATGGGACTTAACATCTGTGGTCATCAGTCCCCTAGAACTTAGAACTACTTAAACCTAACTAACCTAAGGACATCACACACATCCATGCCCGAGGCAGGATTCGAACCTGCGACCGTAGCAGTCGCGCGGTTCCGGACTGAGCGCCTAGAACCGCTAGACCACCGCGGCCGGCAGTGCGCATGTAGTAACTCATTACGCGTGTTACTGCGCCTTAGATGGAGCTAAATAAGAAGCCGACGCGATAATCGTCAGAGTCCTCTCATGTAGCGGCTGTCTTTGAGAATGCGTCTGCTCGCCAATATTTGTATAATGATAGCGATGTAAACTTACACCAAGGCAATAAGACCGAGATCCACCGGTGACTCTGTACCTCAATCTACCACAAAAATAACTGCAGTCCCCAGTGCAAAATACTCACTTCAAGATGGATGAATGGCTGTCAGCTGAAACGTAGTGGCACGAATCGACGTTATCCGGCTGCAATTCCGAAACTTCCTCTAACACTACTTATGCTGGAGAAAATTCAAAAATGCTCTCATCATGTTGCGTGATAACTATTGAAGGAAAGGAGGTATACGTAAGTGTTCTGTACGGACGCGGAAAGCGTAGGTTAGGCACAAAGCGACGAAGAGCTTGTAAACAAACACAACACTTTAAGCATCGTAAGCTTCGGATTTGCAGAACCAACGACAGTTATCTTTCTAGGTAAGATTTGATTAATATCGTAGAGATGGTACTTCACGTAAATGTTCCTGCTGTGCGTACACATGTAAGATTGCCTGTTGCTTCTAGTCCCACTACATTCGTCACGGCCTGCTACATTGACTGAAATCACTAACTTCATGTCGTGGCATAGTAGTGTGAGACTGTTTTTCGACCTTGAACTGTTCGCTTACGCCATCTGACCAACACCGATCAAATCAGCGTAATAACACATTCCAACACATTAAATAAAAAAATTGCTGCTTACTTTTGAAACGGTTGATAAAACTGATATAAAATCATTGTGATGGTTGTGTTCTAGCATCCATGAAGGTCACATACCTGTTAAAACTCTGCACTTGTGTACAATCGTTGTTTGAAGGCTACCTAGTCCAAAGACAAGAGAATCATAACTCAAAGAATAAACAATAGAAACAAATGGGAATCATTGTTGCCACAGCATGGCCGTAAGTTGGACAAATGCATTGACATAAGTGACTTTGACAGAGGGCAAATGGTTAAGACTCGGTGCCTGAGAACAGGTATTTCGCAAATGGCGAAGAAGGCTGTGCAAGTGCTAGTGTCGTAAGTATCTATAGCAAATGACTGAAGGATGGTGAAGCTTCGAGTAGGTGACAAGGTGCTGGACGTCCACCTCCCGTCGCAGATCTTGGATGTTGGAGAATTGCCCGCTCTCTAAACCAGGATAGGTAGCTATCTGTTGCAGATATGACGACAGAGAATAACGCTGGTGGAGTTCCAAGTATTTAGGAGCACACAGGTCAGCCAGCACACATTGTTGAACATAGCGCTCCCCACCAGAAGACACCTATTTATTCCCATATTGACCAAAAGATATGGTCAAATACTATTACAGTGGGCACGTGACCATTGAATCAAGCAAGGTGGCACAGTGATTATCTCATAGGATTCACATTCTGGAGGATGACGGTTCGGATCCCCGTCAACTAATGTAAGTAAGTTCTATATAATAGCAGTAAAGGAAAACCTTTTCCTACCTGTGTTAACAGAAGAGCTGTGGTTACGGAAAATTTTATCAAATTCAGAAGCGACACTTAAGTCGTGGTGTGTAGGACGAAGTGAGTGTTAATTGGATTTACGGTGTACACTAGGCAGTTTAATTCAGTAACGCAAATAACTGTGTTATACCTCTAAAGAAACCAAGTTACATTCGAAATTACTCATTTCAGAATAACGTAAACGGTTTATTCATTACAAGGGTGCTTATACAGCGTATTTCGTCGATAATAATACAAGCTTTCAATGACGATGTGGCAGTCCAAATACACACATCGAAATAAGTTTTGCAACACCTCCGTTCCGAAAGTTCCAGAACCTGTCCGACAGCACAGATACCAACGATGATCTTGCAGCTGTCATAGAATGAAATCACAATGAAATCCAGACGTTTAGATGTTTACAGGCGTTGATAAATACCAACGGGGACAGTTGAAAATGAGTGCCCCGACCGGGATTCGAACCCGGGGTCTCCTGCTTGCATGGATGACATTCTAACAGTCTAAGCCACCGAAGACACAGAGGATATTGCGACTGCAGGGACTTATCTGTGGCACGCTCCCCGTGAGGCACACATTCCCAACTTACTGTCGACACACTACATTTGTAGTTCCCCTGCCCACTATACTCACCCTGCCCACTCACATTGCCCGAACTATTACGGGAATCGGTACTTTTTCTACCGCGAGTAATGAGTATAGTGGGACACTAAAAATGTAGTGAATGGACAGTAAGTTGGGAATGTGGGTCTCACGGGGAGCGTGCCAGAGATAAAGCCCTGCAGTCGCACTATCTTCTGTGTCCTCGGTGGCTCAGACGGATAGAGCGTCTGCCATGTAAGCAGGAGATCCCGGGTTCGAGTCCCGGTCAGGGCACACAAATTCAACTCTCCCCATTGATATTTATCAACTCCCGTAAGCAGCCAAATCTCTGCATTTCATTGTAATTTCACTCTTCGAGAGTTGCAAGATCACCAATGGTATCTGTTCTTTCGGGCAGATACCGTCTTTATATAATTTCTATGAAAGTTGGACATTGTCCCTCGAAGATGGACAACAGCTACAGTGTGTCCAAGGCTGCGAGATTGCTTGTGTCTGCTGCCCCGGCCGATGCCTCTTACTCAAGACATTTCACATGACCGCAGTGGAAGACTGATCAGTAGATCAACTGGTTCTCTCCATCCCATATTAGTCTGAAGGGTGTATTTGTTTACTAGGATCAGCAAAGGGGAAGAGATGTTCTATATTGCAATTAAGTGTCTAATAAATCAATTTCTTACTTAATATAAACAATAATTCTTATGTCTGTGGAAGAGGCGTCCTACAAAACGTGTGGCCTTGTTGCTTTCGGCTGCGTTGCTTCCAGACCTAGGATTTTAACTCAAATGGATAAATTTACGCTTTTTCCATCGTTCCTGATGTCTGTTATCTTCATCGTGCTAACATGTATCATTAATTACAATTTTAAAATTGCATTGTCGGAAGTAAAATGCATATATAACAAATTACTGGTAACAGAGCCCTTTTATTATTAACTGTGTGAAAGTGGAGACGTCAACTTCTTTGTTTGTAACTTATTTTCAGCACTGACTTCTTCAGCGTAGAGGACGTCATAATTCACTTATTGTAAATTGTTCTGATTTCCTGACATTCGCACTTTCTCACAGCAAAAGAAAAAATTATATGCAACATTGCATTGATAGATACGTGTGCGTAGTGTAAGTCTCCTGTTCATGAAACAGAGATCTGTAATATTGTCACTCAATTGTTTGTATGTTGCACTCGTAGATACCTCGGTGAAGAGAGTTATTATCCATAGAAATGAACTTTTGGTTCATGTCATTGATTTAGGTATACAAATATTCTTCTTAAATAATAAGTCTATTAGAGGTTCAGTAATGTACAGCTACAGTGGCGAAACACACGTTCTGTTCGCTACTAATGTGTGAAGTTTTTATTGTGTAGCTTAGGTCGGGAGAGATATGACTTCACTCTGTACAATAGGTTTCAGAACATTACAGCAGTAATGTTAATACAGATACAAACACTTGGACTGTGTGCACAGTGATCTCTATACCACCTGTACATGAACTCCATCTTGTCTGCTGATTTCCGTCATATGCGATGTGGCAGCCAAACAAACATAATTCCATCGGGCTGTACGTGGTACAGAATCATTTACTTGTATCTGATTTCGAACGTTATGTCAACGTGCTATGTAATAGGCTGATGTTGGAAGAGAATTTTATTTTTGTGTTCTGCTATTTTGTGGCAGCCATGTTGTAGTTGAGTAAGAGACGAAATACGAGCATCGTTGCCGGTACGGTCTGACAGATGGAGTTGGATTTCCATGCAGTATCGACGTCATTGTGCGTACCACTTTTTATTTCAGTCATGAATAGTTCCTCCTTCTCCATCCATCTTAGTAAGATCAGCTATTGCTGTGTTCCTCTACCTTCTTCTTGGTTAGCTCTTTCTCCTGGTGGAATATAATGTTTCTTTCTTCGATCTCTTAGGCATACTGTCATCTGCCACCTCTCCGTACGGTGCAATCAACGTATTCTCAGTGATCTGATGAAGTTAGCTGCAACCAACGGTTAATATAGCTTATTCTCCAGCTCTCTGTTTCTCTCACAGTCATATATATATATATATATATATATATATATATATATATATATATATATATATATATATATATATATCACAGGCGTTTTCACTCAAATGCTCATAGTCTTTTTTATGTTCAGTTTTGCCATCCTGCACATTTCTGATTCATATTTGATACTGGGTCGTAGTTCTAGTAATTAGAGAGTTTTTCAATACCAGTAAATTTCCCAGTTGGGATTTATTTCCTGCTTGTATCTTGTATGTTCTTAAGGTCTTAGACCTTTCGTTTATCATATGGTTTGTCTTATCTTTTATTACAGTGAGCCCAAATGATGTGCCTTCTACCCATATTTATTTCAATGTGTGTGTATATATTGCACAGTTACAATATATTTCGGCATGTAACACCTATCTGAATCTTTCATCATAATTAAGTCTCTCCCAGTTTATATTTATTGAGGCTACACCACTGTAAGTTAAACAGAACTGCAGGTGTATCACACTAATTATCAAGTTAAATCTCTTGCTCTATTGTCATTTACCTTTAATTTTGTCTTTACGTCCTTCTGAGTAAATGCAACTAATAATCTTAATTTCTCACTAATTTTCAGTACTTGTGGGGTCTTGTAAAATGTTTCTGTGTTAACATTATCGAACTATTGTTTGGAGTTAGTAGGAAGTGGATATCTGTATCATTTAATAAAACACGATGTTTACTCGTATTTAGAAAGTATTTATTCTTTTACATTGAAAACAGAATTAGACAAATGTGTACCGTAGCACACGTTAGGGTAGTAGGAACAGGAAAGTTACGTAAAATGTTGATACGCGAGCTTCAGAACAGCTAATACGGAATCGAAATGTCCCACGCGCCTCTTTAAATCACTCACTGTGCTGGCAACAGCAGGAAACCCTCTGTTCTGTCAACTGCACGAGCTGCCATCCCCAATAACGGGTTGAAATATTCAACAGCACTGGCAGTGCTCGGTGATCGTTGTGAACAATTTTATTGTACATGTACGTGCTGCAGGAAAGGGTATGATGAAGATGGCCAGTAGCCCTGTGACATCGCCAGAGGTGTAAATATTCACAAGACGAGTTGTGCCTACACCTCTCAGCACTTGAAAGCATCTCCATAATTAAGCCGGTCGAGTTCATCAAGAATAATCTGATTATGCAGGAAAATAAGGGGAGAAAACCTGCCAGCTCATAACGGCTTCAGTTTGCGGCAGAATTGAGAAACCTCTAGCAACATTTCTCTGGCGTTACCTGCCAAAAATTACGTTCATGGTCTCAAACATAATTTTAAAATAGATATTCCTTCAGCAGTACAGGATTTCCTCAAGTTTACAATTGAAACCTAAAATGTGATGTTTACTTTTGACGAGCGCAAACTAATAGGTTCACTATGAAAGTGTTACTGTATACCATAGTACGCACACCTGGAAAACGTGCACTTTGGTTTCTAAAATGTAATTATGGATTACGAGTATAAAATTATTATTCAACAAGTAGTGATGGAAGTTACGGAAGCGGCTATAATTTTAATCTGCACATCATGTAATGGGAGCTCCAAATAGCAAGATTTCCACTGGTATACTCACACTAATACAACACTTTGTGACATATCTTGTTTTAATGCATTACTAAAAGAATACCTGACACTGAAGTTTACGGGCCATTCATATGGACCTATATACGTAGCAGGAAAAAAGCAGACCACAATTAAATGGTTTTAACAAATGACCATTTCCAGGTGACAGAGCTTCGTATTAGTGTGAGACTGAAAAACTACTTTTTTTAGGGGAATTAATAATTTCCTCTTGTGTTTATGAAACACATACTTTGGATATAAATTTTGTGGTGTCACTGCCAGACACCACACTTGCTAGGTGGTAGCCTTTAAATCGGCCGCGGTCCGTTAGTATACGTCGGACCCGCGTGTCGCCACTATCAGTGACTGCAGACCGAGCGCCGACACACGGCAGGTCTAGAGAGACTTCCTAGCACTCGCCCCAGTTGTACAGCCGACTTTGCTAGCGATGGTTCACTGACAAATTACGCTCTCATTTGCCGAGACGATAGTTAGCATAGCCTTCAGCTACGTCATTTGCTACGACCTAGCAAGGAGCCATTATCATTTGCTATTTATCTTGTGATGCATGTACCGTCAGACCGATGTTCACCAATTATGGATTAAAGTTAAGTATTCCAGAAGCTACGTACTTTTTTTACTAGACTCAACTCCTTTAACTGTTCCAGACCTCACGCCAGCCTGCGTGAGCTTAAACGCGTGCCTTTCGGCTATCTCATAGTGGCTTGGCTGTCTTGCCAGGTCACAACAAATTTCCCCTCGCTTGGGATAATGAAAGTACAACTTTCAGTCTATGAGATAAAACTTGTCACTAAAATACTCACATTATCACCTGATGATGAGTTTCAGCAAAATGTCATTGACGCATATATTGAATAGAACAATATCGTTCCAAAGATTAGTAAAAACAAAAGAATTTACTCCACGAAACAAGCATCAATAGTTGTCTATCTTAAATCATTTATGTATGCATTTAAATTAGACTGACTAAGATAATTAAATTTTTCAATTTTATTTGGTGCATGTATTAAATATGCAATCTAATTATTGTTACTTCTGTTATACAGGGTATTTAAAAGCCTTTTTCCATCATTCCTCTAGGTGTGAAGGATCACGTTGTTGCGAACAACATGTATTAGAGACAAGAGGTTCGCTGACACTTCCTAGCAACGTAAGGCGTCCTTTTGTATTGGTTACGTCCCTGAGAAGTGGCAGGGCGTATGTACTGTGTGCCGTGCATATGTTACTTAAATTTCTGTCATCTGTCTAGTGTAACAGGAGTTGGGACAGAAAAATTAAAGCTTCTGATTTGCTTCTGAAACTTCATTTCCCGCTTAAGGACACTTATACATAACATCTTTTTCTTTTCTTTTGTAGAAAATCACTGATCAGTTTGTTGGGGTAGGTAGTAAGCTGCACAGATGGTTAGTAGGCCTTGACACTTTGGTCCAATCTCGTCGTTTTATGGCCAGCGAATGCTAAGGGGCGCCTACCATTACAGGGAAGCGGCAGCGAAAATTCCGTCTTTAACGAAAGTTATTCTCCATGATGCGACCCATCATCTCTACACGTTTTATGCAAAGACTTTGAAGCAATTGGTATAGTGTGTCGTGCATGTGCAGGTGTGACACAGTTAGTGTCTACGTCGTGAAGAACTACACTGCTGCAGTACGTTATCCCTGTTCGGGATTAGCTTGCAAGCGTGATGCCAAAAATACGTAAATTATAGTAGTAATTAAAAAACAGTATCTTGTTGCTCTTATATCTGCGACTGTAGTTTTGAAATTAGAGGACCTGCGGATTTCAGTAGAATCTGTCCAGGTCTCACCAGAACTGATCTAACACCTCAATCATATTTTCCGTTAAATGTGATACAACATGATTTCTAGTCTACCGACTACTTTGTGAACAATTTTGGATTCATGCAGCTCTCCAAGTTTGTCGTTTACCTGCATTTATTTTCATACCTACAGAACTGCTTACTGTAGTCAAACCTTGCCCTACCTCTACAAGATTTATGCCCCACACATCCATTCATTACCAAATTAACTACCACGTGATACATCAAAACATTACCATCTGCTGATAACTTCTTTTGGTCACATTGTCCCATAAATTTTATTTTTACCCGATTCGGTTCAGTAAGTATTGATTAAACATTTTTGAAGGTAACTGCTAAAAGCATTTAAGTATTATACGAAATGCATGCAGTTGATAATAAAAAAAGTTTATTAGTAGCCCTATCTACCCATACTATTTTTCTGTAAAATCACTTTCCAAAAGCTTCTATTCTCGCACTGTCTGAACCTCACCATTCTGTACCGTTTTGCATATAGTACTGTATTTTTTATGTACGAATTCCAGGTCACACGTTTTTGGATGGTAGCTGCTAAATAAGAAACGTGTGTTTACAGTATTTTTGATTCTTTCAGGACATGAGTTTCATCTGTAACTAATTTCTCGGTTTAAGCATATATTTCAGTCAGTCAGCATAGTTTCGTTAACAAGTCTATTCTACGTAATGAAATACAGCGCGTCCTTGTGCGATATAGACACTAAACAGAAGACAGATATAAAGAGCTATCTGTACATATCCCATTTAGAAGAGGTTATTAACAATTCTGTTAGAGGCAGGACAAAAATGTGAAAGAACTGTAGCGAGAGAAATAAAGGAGGCTTTGCCGAGCTACAGAGAGACTGCTCGAGAGACGACATTCCCATTTCCTGAAGATCTGTCTATAAGTACAAGGCTTTAGCCTGCACATCTTCACGGATATTGAACAAGTAATCCGCTCCCTGCGGAAGTCATTTCTTCTGTGACACTCTTGAGAATTCACTATACTATTTGAAGTGGCTGTTACCTAAAACGCGTCACACTTATTAAAAGAGATACATTTCAACGCTTTAAAGAAAACTAAAACTTCTGTTACCACAGCACATTCGTTACATGTGTGTTTATCGGCCATCATAAATTTTCTGCTGTAATTAATAGACTTAACAGGAAAGGCCAGTTATTACGACGAGAGCTAGAATTAATGAGTGATATAAATGGTTTATGTTGTTAGAATAAGTACATATTCCTCTATACACTAATAAGGAAGTCTAAATGTAGTCGGTAGACCAGAAGTTATGTCGGGTTACATTTAACCGAAAACATGATTCAGCTGATAGGGATATGTTCTATTGAAATCCGCAGGCCTTCTAATTTCAAAACTAAAATCGTAATGTATTTATCAGTAATTATGGTCCTAAACGTGTCATATTCCTAAGTAGCCTCTACGTACTCATTATACAGCAGGCGGTGAACGTGGGTGCGGTATTAATTTGATCTGGTGGCTTAAAGGATGTATCATCAAGTTGGAAATATATTTAGACACGAGTAAATATGACAGATCCTTTGTATAATATTCGTCTGTTATCTCGGTAAATTCGGCTTTTACATAGTCATCATAGAGCAGTTTCTTGTAGGTGGACTGTATTATCTATTCCGTTACTTATATGCTGTTTACATTAACTGTATACTTTTATACAACGGTAAGATATTTCATTAATTTGTAGGTTACTGGATGTTGGAATGCCGTCATCGATCATTTCATCTGATTTTTCACGAGTCTTAAAACATAATTTAGATCCTTTTTTAATCTCTTCTGTAGTTGTAACTATTTCATTATTACGACCGTGTAGGCCGCTGCGACACCTACCGGAAGAAAGTCCGTGAGGTTATGCGAGGTACCGAAAGGAATATAAAGCTGTGCTGACTTCATTGCCGTGGCCGCGCTAACGTTCTCGGTTGAGGATCCTTGGCGCGAACAGCCTGATCCAGATGGTACCACAGATACTCGATTGGACTTAACTCCGGGGAGTTTGGTGGCCCTGGGAGTACGGTAAACTCATCCTGGTACTCTTCAAACGACGCACGTACACAGCGAACTTTGTGGAACGCTGCATTGCCCGTCTGGTAGGTGCCTTCGTGTCGAGGAAAAGAAAACTGCATCTAGGAGTCTACATGGTGCCGAAGGATAGCTACATTGATCCATTGAGCCTCTCAGAACGAAGAGATCATCCATGGAGTGCCACGAAAATATTCCCGAAACCATAACGCTTCCTCCTCCGACCTGGACCCTTCCGACGAATGTTGCAGGGTGTTTGCTTTCAGAAGTTTCACGTCGTACAGTCAACGGCCATCTGTCTGATGGAGCGTAAAAGGTGATTCATCTGCAAGGGCCACCTGACGTCCTCAATGCGCGTGTAGTTGCGGTAATGGTGTGAAAATTCGAGCTTTCGTCGTCGGTGTACATCAGTCAACATGGGTACACGAACCAGGTGCCTAATGCGGGGGCTCATAAACAACTGAACGCTCATTGAAGTGACACTTAAGACCCATTGGTTCGTCTGGGCGGTCAGTTGCTCAAAGGTTGCTCGTCTATACGCCCGTACACATCTCCGCAGCTGTCGTTCACCCCTGGTAACTATGGCCCGTGGTACACCATACTTCCCTCGGCGCCGTTTTGCCATGCATGGTATACTTTCACCACGGGAATATGCGAACAGTTTACATTTCTGAAATGCTTCCGCCCTTGGCCTGAAAGCTAATGATCATACCCTTTTGGACGCCAGAGAAATCGCTTTGTCTCCACCTTACGACAACGGCTACACAGTATTCCGTACCCCCTCCCATACGCCTCTCTCTACACGACGCTTTATACAGGGTGGTGAGAAATAGTCTGAAAAGCTTGTAAGGGTTTTGTAGTTTACATTTCTGAAATGCTTCCGCCCTTGGCCTGAAAACCAATGATCATATCCTTTTGGACGCCAGAGAAATCGCTTTGTTTCCACCTTACGACAACGGCTACACAGTATTCCCTTCCCCCTTCCATACGCCTCTCCCTACACGACGCTTTATACAGGGTGGTGAGAAATAGTCTGAAAAGCTTGTAAGGGCTTTGTAGGGTTGATTGCGCCGAGAAATAATTGCCAAGAGCGAAATTCAATATGCTGCTCAGTTTTCGAGTTAATTAGTACTGAAGTTAGCCAAGTGGGCCGTAGCTCGCTCAAATTCAAAAGGCCCACCTAGACGGTGTCGTCAAACGTGCCCTTCTTATGGTTTCCTAAATCAGAATAAGAGAGCAATACAAAAATTGGACGTGGAACGGTAGTGAGGATCGAGTCCGATACAGAGACTGGGGATTCTCTTGCACTTTCATCTACCCTATGAGGACAGCTGACACAAATTTGGCCGGCCGGAGTGGCCCTGCGGTTCCAGGCGCTACAGTCTGGAACCGAGCGACCGCTACGGTCACAGGTTCGAATCCTGCCTCGGGCATGGGTGTGTGTGATGTCCTTAGGTTAGTTAGGCTTAATTAGTTCTACGTTCTGGGCGACTGATGACCTCAGAAGTTAAGTCACATAGTGCTCAAAGCCATTAGAACCATTTTGACAATTTTTTTTATGGAGGGCCACGTGAATATGCGCGTGCAACAGCCTGATTCGGTAATCTTAGTTTCCTTAAAAGCTACCTCGTTGCTTGGGAACATGAACTCCATAAAAGGCTGCAAATGGTCCCCAATAACCGAATATAACCATTTCAGGCAATGATTGGTTCAGTTTGACCAGAGCACCAACTTCATTCCATGTAAACATCCCATTATGCAGCCACCATTAGATTGCACTGGCCTTGTTGACTTCTTGGGTCCATGGCTTCATGGGGTCTGGGCCACTCTCGAACCCTACCGTCAGCTCATACCAACTGAAATCAGGATTCATCTGACCCGGCTACGTCTTTCCAGTCGTCTAGTGTACAGCAGATGTGTTCACGAGCCCAGGAGAGGCACTGTAGGAGATGTCGTGATGTTAGCAAAGGCACGCGTGTCGGTCGTATGCTGACGTAGTCAACTAACGCCACATTTCGCCGCACTGTCCTAACAGATACGTTCGTTCTACGTCCGACATTGATTTCTACGATAATTTCGCGCAGTGTTGCTCGTCTGTCAGCACTGACAACTCTACGCAAACGCCGCTGCTTTCGGTCACTAAGCAAAGGCCGTCGGCCACTGTGTTGTCCATGGTGAGAAGTATTGCCTGGAATTTGGTACTCTTGACACACTCTTGACACTTTGGATCTCGGAACATTGAATTGCCTAACGATTTCCGAAATGGAATGTCCCATGCGTCTAGCTCCATCTGCGGCATTCAAAGTCTTAATCATGTCGGAAAGCTTTTCGCGTGAATCGCCTGAGCACTAATGACAAATGCGCCAGTGCATTGCCCTTTTATAACTTGTGTACGCGATACTACAGCAATCTGTATAGGTGCATATCGCTATCCGATGACTTCAGTCACCTCACTGTAGGTCTGAATGACTTAACGAAGCGAAAAAATGGTTCAAATGGCTCTGAGCACTATGGGACTCAACTGCTGAGGTCATAAGTCCCCTAGAACTTAAAACTACTTAAACCTAACTAACCTAAGGACATCACACACATCCATGCCCGAGGCAGGATTCGAACCTGCGACCGAACGAAGCGAAATGACGACTTCATGACATTTATCACTCTTTCAGTTTTATCTAAATGTTCGAAGTCTGTCGCTGTCAAACGAATAATAGTAAATAAACACAAAATCGAGAGTGAATGCTCGGAGTGAATAAAAACTTCTAATGCGAATCGAACAATGTAGAAGCAAGACGACTCTAGAGCCAGAGCATACACGTAGACGAAGGAGTGCCCCTCATTTTAACGGAAACGTTGTATCTAACAGAAATTACTGCTATCCCAGCAATGTTGCCCTATGCTGTAGCAATGAACTCGATGGTGACCTGTCTTCGACGACTAACTGGGAGCTCTTTGTTGCTTTCCAAACTGATGGCATCCATCTGGACTCCAGAAATCAGACTGTAGTGAACACAGTCGATAGCGGTCTACGGAGCTAACATCTAGCGAGTCCTGGCACAACCTGTTCTACAGAGCGTCCAATCTTGCAACCCGCTACGTTCAGAGACACTGTTGGTCGATTTGTGGATACAGCTTGCAATCTTGACGTAACCTGCTGCAGGTGGTCCCTCACTACATAAAATCAGCAGACAATGTCCGAGCACATATGGCTGGGATTGTGTAAACTATCCCTGAGGACCAATCGACACCATTACTTGCCTGACTATCACGAGGGTCAGTCAAATGAAAACCGAATATCCGCGATAATGGGACCATGGAATTTTTCCATTCAAAACTATTCATCATACGCGTTAAGACATTTATTCCGCTGGAAGAGGAGACGAGAAAATCCTGATTCGTAGAACGCAGTTGGCCTCTGACGCATCCACAACCGCACTCGCTCATGCAGTTCTTCATCCGACTGAAACCGACGCCCACGATCAGGTGGCCAAAGACGCGAAATCACGCCGTGAAAAAACCGGACTGCATGGGGGACGGTGGAATGCTTCCCCAACAAATCACTGAAGTATATCCTTCGTCTGACTGGAAGTGCGGACCGCCAATCGGACAAAGGCTACACTTCAGCGATTTGGTTGGGAAACATCGCAACCACCTCCGTACAGCACTGATGTTTCATTGCATATTTTCAAATCTTTGGCGGCCTTAAGAAAGACATGCATCGACGTTGGTTTCCGTCAAATGCGAAAGTGCAAGAATAGGGAAGACTGTGGATCCGTCCGCGATCGACCACATTCTACGAAACAGGAACTGATAGTCTCTTCTCCCAGTGGGATAAATGTCTTAGCGAGTGTGGGGATTACTATTGAAGGAATGACTACATGGCCCCACTGTGGCGGGCGTCCGGTTTTCATTTGACTGCCCTTATATTTCGATGCTTTATGGATTCTTATTCAACAGTGAGAAGAGATATTCTCCATGAAGATACCCACACCTACTTTTGTAGCATGAATCAGGGGTTGTGTATTGTTCTGGAGTTATCAACTTTCTCTCCCGAATGCGATTCCGCTGCGCTAACCTCTACACTACTTAGCTCTGTTATGATAAGAGGGTTTTCAGGCGTTGGTGGTTTACAGTGGCCAACTGCGTAGCAGGAAATTGTGGGTCCTTGGTTTATTCAAAAGGAACGCGATCAGATAGTGAAGGTTGCACAGCCGACAAACAGTCAGGCTTCCCTCACTTGCGAGCAGGCAATGACCGAACGCCAGTCCAAACGGCCAGCTGCACCAGACGGTGATCTAGCGAGTCGAATACCGGAACATAGAGGAAATTAACTCTAACAAAAGATGGAGACCGGGCACATAGGAACGAGGCGTCGCAGGATCTTGGCTTCAGACCAGACCAAAATGACAATCAACACTACTTACCAGACAGAACGATACACTGTAAGAAGCCACTCCCACTGAGCCCACGCGAGCCATCCTGTAGTACTCCCATGACGCAGGGTACACCTATGGCTGCACACAGGGAGCTCGGAACCGACGACAGTAAGAAAGCCACACACAAAGCGGAGCCGGCAGAGGGCAGTCGTAAATGAGAGAGAGTGGGAAGAAGAGAGAGGGAGAGAGAGAGAGAGAGACACGAAAACTACGAAGATTCACACTTTAACAGAGGCTACACGAACTACGCTGAAAGC
Organism: Schistocerca americana; assembly: GCF_021461395.2. NCBI lineage: Eukaryota > Metazoa > Arthropoda > Insecta > Orthoptera > Acrididae > Schistocerca > Schistocerca americana. The sequence continues at coordinate 972,042,434 of NC_060130.1, read as the reverse complement.
TACGGATAAGGCACAAACCCTCAGGGACAGACCGATAGACCTAAGAAAATGATTAGGAAACAAACGTTACAATAGAGCCGAGATTTAAGAAGAAACTCATTCCAACCAGGAAAACACTAAAACAGAGGATTAAGTATCAAAAGCAGCTTCTGCAGGGAAAGGCGGTAAATACGAAGCGGAAGATACTGACGTAGTTATGACACTGCAGGAGAGGAACCGTTGAATTCATGGGTACTACTTAGGTACAGGATCCTTTCGACAGGCTTCTGTGATCTGACAACAAAGTTTGATTGCCTCTTACGAAAACAAAATCTATGCAAGATGACAAACCTGTGACTCTCAGTGTAAACAGCATTCAGTCGACTCTCAAAATGGAGGTATTACAAAATTATCTTTTCGCTGCAGAAAGCGATATTATTTTACTCTAAGAACTATAAAATAAAGAACTGTAAAATAAACCAAATACATGGTTTTGAGACACTTATTAATATTGACGGTTTACATGGTGCTGGAACATATGCAAAGAAGGTATTAAGTACATGATAAAGGCGGTTTAGGTCAACTGAAGAGGCACAGCTGTCCAAATGCTGGAACCATTACTTGTCAGTGTTTACGTGCCATCGGGAACAAAAAACGTGTTTGAAATCTTGTGGGACTTAACTGCTAAGGTCATCAGTTCCTAAGCTGACACACTACTTAACCTAAATTATCCTAAGGACAAACACACACACCCATGCCCGAGGGAGGACTCGAACCTCCGTCGGGACCAACCCCACAGTCCATGACTGTAGCGCCCCAGACCGCTCGGCTGATCCCGCGCGGCCTCGGGAACAAATAATAGAGAACGCAAAAGCCAATTTCTACCGACGGCTTAGTAAAGTTCTTAGCAGGTCGTACCACACGGTAAACATATAGACAGAGATTTCAAATGTATAATACGTAAGCAGGAGCGGGTCCCCCACCTTAAATATTGTGAAGCACTGCGAATATTAACGAATGAATTAGAGTTGATGGATACTTGGAAAGCATTGTACCCAAACGTTACCGCTTACCCTACAAGTAGATAAGACATAATATACTACCGGCGCCTCTGATGTCTAGCGTAACCGGCGTGGCCGACATGTTTGCCCGTCGCTGTGCTTCCCATATTTAAGCTTCCTCGCCAAATAACTTCTAAAGGACGTAGTAAGAGGATTCTGAACACCTCCATTTTGTATGAGTTAGGGCTGAAACAGGCTGTTTTAGAATTATGGAACCAATGTTTCATCAAACAAACACGCTATCAGAACCGTGTATACTGGTGGATTAAATACGCAAAATTCCTAACAAAGGGAATATTATACAGTATGACAACGAAAAAGCGAAATAAATCAGCTATCGAATATCACTTTCTGCTTCTCAGGGAGCTATACCCGAATCACGACAAACAGCAAACAAATTCTGACAAAATAAAAGAGATTAAAGCGAAAATTATTTCCCTGTCTCGATGTGTCTTGCTTGGCAGACGAATTCGAGCGCGAAGCAATAACGATGTTCATTCGGAACAAAACTCTGTTTCATGTAATACGAGGAGAAACGGCACAAAACAGAAGTTAATTAAACGTCTAACTGCCGAACACGGTAGGCATTACGATACACAGGCGATCATAAAGCATTATGTGGCAGATAATTTTACCTAACTTTATGCTGTACCGACAACGTGTTTTCATCAGGGGAACACCATTTTATCTACTTTACTTAGTGGGTTAAACGTATCCGACCACGAGTGCCTGTTAAAAAGCTATATTTCCAAAGAAATTCGTTTAACAGTAGGCGCAGCACCTACAGTCCGGTTTCTCCTAGGACTCTGCGCTCTGATGTGAGAAATTTTCGGTGCCAAAACCACAGAAATGATCAATTAAATACTTACAGAAGTTCGCTTCCTTGACAGTTTTACTGTATGGCTGGCGGTCTAGGTAAACAAGGTGACATTCGCTAAAAAGATAAAGGTTACTTGTCCATATTTTTGCTAAATACCGATTTTAAAATATTTGCACGTCTCTTAAACTTGCACTTACTTAACTCTTGGGTTCATATCAAACCAGCGTAGCTACTGGTCGAAGTATGGCCAATCCGATGTCGGAATACTGAGACATTGTGCACTTGTGAATTTGCCTGGCCACATTAGCCTTCGTTTAGCTTAAGTCTGACAAAGCTTGCTATAGGTTTAATCACTAATTTCTACTAAATATTTTGACGAATGGGGGCTTTAGCGAACATTTTACAAACATTATTCAAAAACCTTTAACGGAAGCCTTTGCAAGAATCAAAATCAACATACATCTTATGGGACCAAATCAAAAACTCAAACTGCCAAGGCTGCACCTATTCAACGACATTATACGCTGTATGTGCGGAATTGCTACTCTGGATGTTACACGTAACACTAAAAAGGATGCAAATTTAGAACACCGAGGTGGTGTGTCAGGCATATGTGGACGCCATTACTTTGATAGTTAACGATAGTGAGGACATACAGGCAGCTGAACACATTACTGACGACCGTAGCAACCCAGCAGGAGGAAAGATTAATTTTCAGACATATTAGTTACTAGAACTGGGTCGAGTCGCTAACAGTTTCTCACAGAACTGGTTGGCTACAACAGCAAACAGAAGGTAACTGGGACTGGCAATATCTACGGAGCCCAGAGCCATGAGAACTGAAAACTGGAAATACGAGTTGAACGTCCTCCGAGCTACAGTTATAGACCACCACTAAAGAACACTAGTCAGATTTTAAAGAGCGGACTTTTGTGTTAAAATACGTCATTATGAAAGTAAATCACCTACCAGCTGTCTTACCCACACCAAGAGCAATCGTTTATCCGTTTACCGTGTTGGCACGTCTGGCGAGGTAACATTTTTAAGCCTCCCTTCAACACGGCCACCTTAAGCAGGGTGGATGGAGGCTTGTGATGAAGAACATGACGACACAAGCAACAGATATGTTTATCAAGGAATCTCGTGAAATGCTTCGGCACTATTACAACGTCATAGCGAAATATGTATCTACCCGATTAGAATCGACGACCAATTTACTCCCAATTAACGTGTGACGCAAAAAACCGGAGCTGGATTCTGTATGATGATATTTCTTGGAAGTTAATTATTTGAAAGAAGTACTAAATTGACCTACCACGAAACTCTTCTAGAGTCATACACGTTTGTCTAATTTTTTCTACGCATGTTTCGTTTGTCAGTCAGGTAAAGGATAACTATGAGAACAGTGTCATCATCAAACACAATGGCGGTAGAGAACGTATAATTTTTTCTGTGTGATTTTACGTTTTCCCGGCTCAGTAAAATTTCGATTCTGTTTCGGGTATTCAGTAAGGTGGCATCGTCCTGAAGGAGTGATATTTCGAATTTCCATCTTGACCCGTTTTAGATGACTGATTGACTTACGCTGAGCACCGATTTTATATTGTACCTTCACTACCCCCTCCTTTCCCACGCACAGCCTACAAACGCCGCTTCCTTGCGCGGTCTTGCTGCAGTGGTGTGAGAAGCGCAGCCTCGGTGGTCGATCCAGGAGTGCTCAGTAACGCTGTCGGCCAGGTGTCGGACGCAGGTCTCTGCAATCGCGGCTACAAAGCATCCTCATCCTCGTCATTTTTTTATGACAGGAACAGATTTCAACATCGATTGCCACTGTGCTTTATCATGTTCAAGGCTAGGTGACAGATCCTGCTTAATTGAAAACATGTCTTTATTTATTAGTCCATCATGTAGTCGGAGCTCTGCAATTTCTTTAAAATACAATCCCATTAGATGCTGGATTGTTGCAACAAATTGGTGCCGCCACAATTTGTGGCATGCCCGTAGGAGATGCAACAATCTGCAACAGTGGACTTTTTCGGCTGTTCTTTGGCATTGTCGCTTTGTGTTCAGAGCATCTTTCCTATACTATACGGGTAGTCTGCCCATAGTTTCCACACTGGCAGGACATGCGGTATCCGCTTTGTTTCCACAGTCCTAGTTAATCCGTGACTGATCCTAGTGAGACTTTCGTCTTGGCTGGTGGGCGGAACACCCAATTGCAATTGTGTTTCTGGAGTATTATTCCAATTGATGCTGAAGTGTTCCCGACGTATGGGCTAATCACTATTGCAACAGGCTTCTCTTCCTCCGCAGCAGGATGTGATCTCGCCGTCTTCAGTTTTAAGGTACATATTATCTGGTGGTTGCTGCTACCTTCCGCGTGGAAGACGGCCTGTAAGTGCCGCAGTTCGGCTGCTGGACTGTTATGGTTCGATATCTCGCGAGATCTGTGCACTAGTGTGTTTAGGATATCCTCTATTTGTGAAGGGGCATGACAGCTGGGGCATGTAAGGACAAATCTGTACGTGTCGCTTTACGGTAGATGCTGTGTCATAGTGTGCCACCTTGTTGGTTTCACAATCGGTTTGCTGGTAAGTTCCTATAGGACCAAACTACTGAGATCATCGTTCCCTAGGCTTACACTCTAGTTAATCTAACTAAACTAACTTACGCTAAAGACAACACACACACCCATGCCCGAGGAAGGACTCGAACCACCGACGGGGGCAGCCGTGCGAACCATTGCAAGTTACCTTAGTCCTGACGGTTACGCCGCACGTCTGCCATCTTGTCATCACTTGACGAGCAAAACCAGAAACGGAATTTGATAGTTTCTTTCAATCTCTATCACGAATCTGATGTTCTGGTGCAGCAAATTCATGTGTTGCGAAAGTCTTGCAGGTGTTGTGGTCCGTACGGCCAGAGCATGATCAAAGCACAGAGGCAATGTACGTGGAAATCCGCTCTCGTCACAACGACTGAAGACGACGGGGACGCATTGTCGCCACGCCGGCAGAGACCCACTTCCGATGCCGGTTGAGCGCAACTGAGGACCCTGGATCTGCCCCCGACATTGCACTTCCCACGCCACCACCACACGAAGTCCGCGCCAAAAAGTAGGCGGCTGTAGGCTGTGGATGGGGAGGGTGTGGGGGAGGGGTAAGATATAAAGACTGTGCCCATCATAAATCACTCAGTCATATAGGACATCTGAAGATATAGCCTTCTGGACGACGTTACTTGGCTGCATATCCGAGAAAGGATATTTTCACATTTTATAATGTGGTATAGGAAAATGGAATGACACGAATCTTCTATTCCCTTTCAGTTGATTTTTTAAAACAGAAAATTTTACTTTACTTTGAGGAATTTGATTACAGAAAACATTTTCTTTTCAACATGTCAAATGTAGTCTAAGGAAAGAAAATGTGAGTGTACAAGAAGAAGGACACTACCTACAGGAAGAAGTTAATTTTATTTTCGATGATATAAGAAAGTATATTTTTTATTCAGTAATTGATCCAGTGAAACGACATTTTCCAAGATGAAGTTTGCTTTCGCCACCTTTATTTACGTTTTCTTTAGCTCACCAACTACGAGCAAGAGTGAACGAAAGAGCTTGTGAGCAGCTGAGCTATTTTATTTATGTATTTCTTCAAATTTATAGCGAAGAAGTTCGCCAAAGATGGAAATATTGGAGAGCACTAGGAGGGCTATACGGTGAGGTTAGGAGGCAAAATTGTTCAGCCGGAAGGCAATGGTCCCAGGTTCGAGTCCCAATCAAGTACAATTTATTATACTGAAAATAGTCTAGTAGACTACGGTAAGTATTTGTTTACTCGGGCCGGATGCATACATATTCTATGAATTCCGAGTTTCCGGTAAGGAAATTATATATATATATATATATATATATATATATATATATATATACAAAATTTAAATTAAACAATCTTTTCCTAGAAGCGAGCAACAGCTACAGCAAATTTCTTGTGCCTTGAATAACTCCTCCTCGTTGCAAGAATCACGGCAACATGAAAACCGACAAAGACAGGAGGAACATCGCCTTCCATGCAATACAAAGAATCAGCAGCAGTTGCCATCATCCATCCAAGAACTCGTCTTGCAACTTCATTAAAAGTTACATCCAGTTGTTTCGTATTTCGGGCATATTTAACAGCCCAGAAGCAGGTGCTGCATAACAGGACTGACCTCAAACATCAAATATCCCAGAAATGTGTTGTTATTTATACAAGGGCGTGCTGGACACTAATGCCTCCGAGATTTTTAGGTAAAAATTGTTAAGTCTTTATAAATAAAACCAATGCTATTAGCAAATTACATTTTCGTTTTTCATCTCTACGTCTTCATTTATGAACGTAGTCACCCTGCAGTCGAAGAGCCTCATTGTAAACTGTCTTACTTGTTGATGTAGACACAACCTCATATCTGCTTGCGCCTCTTCATCACTATCAAAGTAAAGTCCTCCAAGTTCTTTCAGTTTTGGAAACAGATGAAAATCGGGTAGGACCTAATCAGGACTGTATGGTGGATGATCGATAACAGTAATCCAAAGTCATCGGATTTTTGCAGGTTACGGGGAGCTCGTGTGCGGTCTGGGATTGTCATATTGAAGGATAAAGTACTCTATGTGTAGGCGAACTCTACGAAATCGAAACTCGATTAGAGAAAACTGTTTCTTACCCACCGACGTAGTTACGTTACACACCGCAATGTTACCTGCCACAATTCGAATCCCTCTAGCGGCTGAGAGCTGCAAGTATGTAGACATAAAGGAGTAAGATGTAGATTGTTAATAACGCTAGTATTATTTAAATGTTGTGAGAATTTTCACACAAAAAATTCGGAGGCTTTATATTTCAGCACGCGACCGTACAAACATCGTATGTTCTAGAGTATACAATAATTACAAACATATGATATTTCGTTCTGGTTGGTTCTTGTTATATATAAAAGATAACAAAAACAGTTACAGCATTATTTGTACTGGTTAAATTATAGCTCCCCATATAGAGCGATGTAGGACAGTAATGAGGACACAGGAGTGCTTTTTTTCTGCTTTCTTTCAGTATTATGTCATTGCGAATACCCGAAAGACCACACTGAGTTTTTTCCGTTATTTCTTTAAATTATTTTAATGTCGGCCTGGTTTCCTATACATGGGCCATAAGCTATTATTTTCACAGCACCTAATGACGTGAAGTGTTCCACGTTGAACTTCAAACTCCAATCCACCTTCCATGACATCTGATAAAACAGTAACTACGCCGCTTGTCGTGGACACAACAACCTAAAAAGTAGAAAGAGTTGGACAGATGCAGACAGTAGAAGAAATACAGCACATAGCCTTAATTAAATACACAGATAAGCCAAAACATTATGACCACTGTCCACCGCGACGTTGGATGCCGCCTGGTAGCGTTGCGAGCACGTGACGCGTAACAAAAGGCATTAAGCGGAGCAGACATGGTCGGGGGATCACCCTAGCGAATATATGGCTGCAAATACGGAAATCCATTGAGATAAGCGGCTTTGACAAGGGCAGGTCAGCATTACGCAGACCCTGTGAACGAGCATCTCGAAAACTGAGAGGCTGGTCGAATGTTAACGTGCTACTGTCGTGAGCATCTACGTATAGAATTAGCAGGACAGTGAAACTACCAGTAAGTAGTAGGACGTCCACGATTCTTCACAGAACGTAGGGTTCGGACACTAGACTGGTCGGTAAATTCGAGCAGATGGTGGTCTGTGCCATCTCCGCCGAAAGAGCTAGTGCACGCAAAAGTCTTTCGGAGCACATCGTTCGTTGTAAGTTGTTGAACATGTATCTCCGCAGCAAACCACTCCTACGTGTACACATTTTGACTCAATGACATCGTCAGTTACGACTGTAGTGGGTATGGGACCATCGGGATTCGACCATAAGGTGAATCACTTTTGACCTACACTAGGACGATGGTCGTCTCCACAAACGCCGTCACCGGGGTGAATGGTGGCTTAAAACGTGCAGCGCACATATTAATGCTATGAGAGACATTCTCCTGCGCTTGCATGGGACCTGTGGCAGTAATCGAAGACAATCTGACAACTGCGGACCATCTGCATCCCCTCATGCTTGATGTTTTCCGCGACGCCGATGTCATATTCCAGCAGTACAATTGTCCGTGTCTCTGAGCCAGAACAGTGTTATAGTGGTTTGACGAGCATAATAGTGAACTCAGTTTCATGTCTCAACGACCAAATACGCCTGATATAAATCTTGTAGATCCCACCTCAGCCGCTATCGGGCATCATCAACGAGTACGCAAAGTAGCCGCCCATTATTTACGCGAATTACGTGACATGTGCGTAGACATGTAATGCCAAATACCTCCACAAACCTACCAACAAACTGTCGGATCCCTGATACGCAGAATCAGTGATGTATTTCATTCCAAAGGCAGGTGGTCGCAATGTTTTGGCTCATCAGTTCAAGTACTCCAATGAATAAAGCGTTACAGTTATTGAGAGGCAGCACACAAACGACAAATTAGTGCAGGTTATGGAATATGAGTCGGGTTCAAAATGGTATGTGAACCCACTGAAGATAGCAAGGAAAAAAGTGTATTTATTTTCCAGACAATGTATGTGCTTACCTACGTTTTTCTTTCTTTGTTTACTTCCGTTTATCCCTCAGTATTCAGTCGCTTAAGGTGATATAATGAGCAATTTCACCTCTGTAGCAATTTTTGCTTGGTAGTGACTAAAGTAGCATTAAAGGAGTTCTTCAGGGTAGCACGCTTCATTATAAGAAACTTAATTTTCACCCGCAACAGAAGCCTACGTCACTCATTCCCCTGATTAACAGGGACATCGCTGAAGGAGTTCTACATCAGTGTCCTACAGAAGTTTGAATGGAACTACGCCTAATGCCCTATGGCAAGGCAAATCCTAGGACGAGCTTTAGAGCTGAATGCGTGGAAGTGCCTCTTACAGCCGGGTTTGCCTTGGAGCAGGATAGGGTATTTTGCATGGATATAAGACTTAAATGCATTGCGCATCTGTGTTTTCCCAGAAAAGTAAACCGCAAGCGCAATAACTCTTCAGTTCCCACGTACTGTCTTTGAAAAGTGCTCTAAGTGTTACATTTAACAAACTGCTAATGTAGTGCACATTATTGGAGGATCGTTTGGGAGGAAATGAAGGAAACTTTTGGGTTTGCTGATACGTATGGGCGACAAAGAATGATTTTTTGCTGCAGACTTATGCGAAAAGTAGAAAAACGGTCATAAGTATGTTGTGGAACCTAGAGAATGAGAGTTTGTAGAACATACTGATTAACCACGACTTAGTGGACGGTGAAACATATTTCAGATTTACTCCTCATCACTTTCTATCGCTTTTCAACTGTGTGGAAGAAGACTTGAGTATTTCAGGTCCCGATTTTGAGAAACTTCACTAAGAGATATTTTAGGTGTATGAGAGATGAACCTGAGAAGCGAGGATGACGAGTGTTGCGAAGAAGAAGAATATTCATTGTAATCCACAGCTGGTGAACTAGAACCATACCAACGCTGTTGGTTTAACCATTCAGCACTGTGACGATTTGGGACACTCTAATCTTGGGTTGCGTAAGGAGTCCAGGCCGAGATTTTTTCACGCTTATAGCCATGGTTTTGTAGAATATTACTGTTTCATCCTCTTGTGTTGGTGGTTTTGGCATCTCTTCTACGCAGTTTTTAAGTGGCGTCTGTCTTCCTTATCTGCATGTAAATAATTGATGGGGCTGAAAGAGGTGTTTCTGATATTTGCTGAAATTCAGAGGAACGTGGTTCAGAATGCGTTAATTGCTAGAGAGTTATCGTCAGTGTTTCTGCAGAAACCACTGTAGCGTTTTAGCACGTCTTGCAGCCGTTTTCCGCACGTGATTACCTGACTTGCAGCAGTTACTTGACGCCCTCGAGAACCAGAACCAGTTGGTCTGTCTCGCTTGACGTACAGCGCTGGAGCACTATGCACTGCGCTCAGTGGAAATCACCTTCCCTAGTATGTCACCGTCGAAGGGACGACGCACTTCGCTGAACGCGTCACATTCTACATAGTGCTAGATTTCTGCTCCTGGGAAAAACCGGCTTGAAGCTTCTCACGAGTATTTCACTGAATACATACTATGTTGTTCAGTACCAACAATCCTAAAAGCGTCTGTTTACGAACACAGTAACCAGTTGGCGCAAAGGGAGACTGGTAATTTTCGTAATTAGGTTGCACTGAGATCAGCAACGAAATTAAATGAATAACTGTCGTTTGTCTTAAAGTCCTAGTTGCGTTGATTGACCCATTGTACTTACTGTTTTCTGCTTCATTTCTGGCAGTAGAACCCTTCATTCATACTGCTTCATATCTCAAGCAAACCATAATGGGCAATGATTTACTATTTATGATCCAACTACACTGAGAAATGGTTCGTCCTGCAGTTGTTGATGGACATACAACTCAACGTGGAATGTGAGTCACCGTGTAGAGTAATTCCATTTGTATTTCCACTTCTGAAAGTTACACTACGAATCGCAAAAAGCATATGACAAAGCTGAGGTCACACATTTTGTGTTCCAGTAGTCTGATATGATCCACTGAGGTTACAAGTCAACTGAACAGCTGCGTGAGTACTGCCAGGGAGGGCAAACGTAACAAAGCTGAACGTCGCGTAAACATAGAGACCACTAAAGTCAGACCAATAATTCAGTTAGGGGCGGAATCAGCCCTGATCTCGCTGAACTGATTTATAGCATGCACAGAAAACCTAGCGTAATATGTTTGGAATAAAATGCTCAATAACATGAAGTAAGAATCGTGCTCTGAAGTTAACTAAAGCTTCGTTCATAAGTGAGACACAGCTAGAGATTCATGTACTTCCGTCACCACAGAACAAAATACCTCCATTCAATAACGTATTCCAGTAATATGTACCAGCTTCATCGACTAGACGCCCATAAGTACAATGTTAAAGTAACGATTGTTATAATGAGAATTGATCCATTTCCTTTCGACATTTGTCAGTATTGGTTGATGTTCGCTCTATCAATAAATTTCAGAGAATAATGGGGAAACATAATTAGCAGGGCAACAAGAGTGAGACATAGAAGAGATATCCGGTATAAAAACCATAAATGTTTTTTTTATTAAATTAAAAATTCGTCTCACCTTTTCTACAAGTGCCTCACATCTGTGGAATGAAACTTTACAACTACAATTCGAACAACGTTAAACGAAGGGGAACCTTGAATGTGGAAGGTGGAATTATGCGATAAAGACATAAATATCTTATATCAGACACGTCAATTCTAAAATATAGATAGGTATCACTTGGTTATCAGAAATGCGTAACACGTTTCAATGGCCAAAACTTTTGTTCGTAGTTCGCTGATACCATAAGCAATGCTTAAGACACAAAACTGCATGGTGTATTTGAGTATGAGTGAGAATGGACGAAAAAGGAATTCCTCGCGATTGTGCTAACAGGTAAAAACGAAAAGTTAGTTGATGGGAGGAATCTTATTCATTAGCATTAGAATACAAGAAGATAGTATTTATCAGAAATTTTAATGAAAGCTTGCTTTTAAAAGAAAGCTACAGGCGTACCTTAAAACTCATGAAAGAACCAGACATTATATCTGGATGCTACTAATTTTGAATATTGTTCACTTCTAACTTTCATTCTAGGAATGTGTTATTTACAACTGACAGAGCTTTAACGCTGTTTCGTCTATTACTTCAGACAGATTTATTTCCACAGTAAGAATAATTCATAACATGTGAAAAAACTACAAGTTTCATCATACTTGAACCCTCCAACCTGACAGTAGAGAAACAACAGCATAATTAAGACGAACAAAGATGAACAGCTTTGCCTGAGTTTTAGACAGTCCTCATGAATATCCAGAATCAGACCCTGGCGTTCGGCACACAAAGAGGGAAGGGAACAGTCCTCCACTGATATTTTGTTGCTGTGATTATTTCTACCAAGAATTCTTAAGAAATTTATCCAAAGTTACAGGAATTTCCCTGTGGACTCTCGAGCGTACTGAATTATTTATAAGATGCTTCCGATCGTTATCAACTGGAGTGCCGTATTACTGTCGCCTCTTGGGATGGGCTTTGAGCTACCTTAATGGGAAGCAAAATTTGCACGGATGCAAGCTGTAGTTCCCGCTTTGTCTGCTGTAAACTTTCAATGTTTCATGGAACTGTAACGTGTAACTGATGTTCATCAGTTTATGCAGTCGTCTAGCAACGTGTATTCTGTGATTTGCAGCAGTACAATTTATAAAAAGCACTACAAAAGTATGAAATTTCCATGGTGCTCTGGTGATCTGGTGGAATATCCATCCGTAAATATAGTAAAAGCATTGTTTTTATTTCTTTCCTTTTTCCTTCCAATCGTTGCGTTACAACCTGTTCATTAAACTCTGGGAGAAAACATTGCCTGAGAAACTGATTTCACTGTGTCCACTATTACGCACTAAGTACTAAATCTTATGCTTTAAGGACTAATAAATGACACCACCAGTCCTAAATTTTACTGTATGTTGAAGCCTTAGCAACAGGAACGAGAAGTTCTAGCAATGAAACACGGGTCTGTTTACTTTATTCATCATATTTTGAGAAAGGAATTCTCCGGTTTGTAATCGATGCAACTCAAACAATATAAAAACTGACTAAATAATTGCCTTGGACCATTCCTCATGTTGCGATTAACTTTTAAATAAAAACTGTCACTGTTACAAAAAGAGATGCCCCTTATTAACAGTTTTAAACTTGCAGCCGTTGTGCCAACTTCTTTGAAATATATTCGTGATACAATACATATTTTGGCATTCGTTTATCAAACTATATTACTTTCTTATTGCAGAAATTAGAGAATGACATTGTTGTCTCTTAAGAAAATTCTGGCGTTTCATACAAAACTTCTGGAAGAATTTATTCTTGTAATATCTAGTTCTTTACCTTCTTAAGGCTTGTCAATATGTCTGAAATGTGAATGCATAAGCTTAATAACTGTGGCAAACAAGTTTCCTTTGTTTTCACTTCCACGATTTTGTACTGCTCAACATTCTGAGCTATAATGTGTCACCCTTGCCTGTCTTTTCTAGCTGATCGGCATCTCACTAATATTTTTTAGATATATCTCTTTACCTATGGTTCCTTCTTACTATAATCCTTACTCTATGTGCATTATTCCTTGTTGAAACGCCCTGATAAACTGACGCTTGTACGCGGATGGGACTCGAACCCAGAACTTGGAGCTTCGTGGCCAGTGATCAACCTAATCCTGAAACTGACCAACAACAACGAGCTAACGCAGTCATAACCTAGCATGTCATCGATGTTAAAGTAATTAGCGATGGGCCATTAGGTAATATGGAGAAAGAGGGAGCTGGCATGTTGAATAATGCAATGCATCTGAAGAACGATGAAAGATCGTATCTTGTGTTTTCAAGCAGTTTCACTCTAAGCGGACGTTCAGTTACTGAGAGTAGCACAGGAACCTATGCTGCTCATTTCACATCTCATTGCGTTTACTCATAAAATTTAATTAGTCCAAATGCGCACTGTTCCTTCTGTGTTACTTTCACTTAAGATCTTCTTGTGCCTATGTGATTTCGTGCTACACTGACTTGATGTCATAGGCCTTCTTGTCCCGATATTTGCCTTAACAGAATTAGGAAAATCAGCAATAACCTAAATCTGAATGACTGACGGAGATTTGAACTGCCGTCCTCCGGAATAGGAGTCCAGTGAGTAACTATTACGTCTGATCGGCGTGATCGAAGTGTCATATGTGACACTGTTTGACTAGAAAGCTCTCTGTCAGTACGGCCTTTGAAGCATTTTTTTTCCATTTTGTGGTGCACAAAATTCATCTTCTAACTCACCGTCGTGCACCAAAAAGTGGAAAGAGGGCAGTAGTGAACTAAATACTTTGTTATATTTTTGAGATCCTATTCCGTTTTTTTTTTACTTATTTAAAAAAACGGTATGAAATGGATAGGGACTGTGCCTGTTGTGAGCGGACACAAGGAGAGTTGGGTGTTATCCGTAAACAGCTGTAGGCTGCGTTGTCCACGGTCAGCAGGCTTCCGTCTTCTGCTTGAGGCATCTTCGACATCCTTGGTGCTGTTGGAATTCCCTAGTCACCAGGTTGTCTCTGCGTCTTCCAATACGCCACGTCTGACCCGTTCGTCTTCGCTCGAGAGTGTATGACGGACAGTGGTGAGTTCGCGTGTCTCTGGGAGGGAGCCAAAAGTGGCAACTGTAAGCATGGATGACTCCTTACTCCTTAGCAACAGGTATGATGTGTTACGCAGTGATGATAATACTTCCGAGCCAGCACGGGATGCCTCTCCTGTTGGGTCAGCGACCGATTTTCCTACCCAGTCCGGTCACGTACAAAGATCGATTAGCTAGTCATTGGGAGTTTCAACGTTTGGTGGGTAATGGAGCCCCTCATGGAAACAACACGCATGATGGGAAAGAATGCCAGTGTGCACTGGCCATGTTTGCCGGGGGTCTCGTCCGTGACGTGGAACAGCCCTGCCGGCTCCTATCGAACGCACTGGGTGCAACCGGCTGTCGCCACGAATGACGCCTGCCGCTTTTGTTCTGAGGCCATCCTCAGCTCCTTCCGGCAGGTGGCTGATTTTGTGAAGACAACTAGCATCGCATGTGGGGTGCAGGCTAATCAGACTATTTGTAGAATCGTACCCACTGTCGATCGCGGTGCTCTGGTTTGAATCAGAGTGGAAGGTGTAAACCAGACGCTCAGATGACTCTGAAACCTTATCGGATGCGAATTTCTCGACTTTCGCTACCTGAAGCAGAGTTGCGGAGTCCCCCTTCACAGATCAGGCGTGTACCACACGCACAAAGCGACTACAAAGGAGGTGGAGTACGTGTAGCGTGGGCATGGAGGTCTTTAGGTTAGAAAGATCCCTATTGGAATCAAAGATGAATTGTCTGCCAAAATCTAAGTTACATCAGCCACAATGTTCACAGAGGATACTCGTCCTCGCAGATCGGATAGTGAAAAGGTAGCTGTGATATTTATAAACTGCGGTAGCACCCAAGGGAGGATCTATGAATTATTATCACTTACTGGTTATAATCTCTCGTAAATGAACAACAGTGAGATCGTAACTTCGGATTTGAATATTTATAGTAAGGATATATTAGTTGCCAGTAATGTCAGCGTATTTATTGCGGGAAAGGATTCGCTATTATCTACCAATGTTATCACGTATTTCGAAGGTGAATTAATCTGGGTGTAGTTAAGCATCAAAATGATGATCAGATGGTTCTACAGACGGCTTGGATCAGGAACTGTGGTGGCAGACCACTTCAGAGAGAAGCTGCAGAACATTGGTAGTAATATTCCTGAACATCTCACTGTAATAGGGGGTGACTTCACCTTGCCAGGAATAGATTGGAAGAATCATGCCATCAAAAATGGTGCCAGAGACAGGATTGAGGTGACATTAGTCTGAATAGGTTGCCCGAAAATTACCTCGAAATAGAGAACCAACTCGTGAGTGTAACATCTTACACCTCGTAGCAACAAACAGACATGAACTTACGGAATCAGTTAATGTAGAGGAAGTATCAGTGACTATAAAACACTGATGGCAACAATGACTACGGTTTTTGCAAGGAATGTTAAGAATGGAGGAAAATATTTTTGCTTAGCAAGAGTGAAAGGATTCAATTTGCAGAGTACCTGAGTAGCCACCATCAAATATTCAGTGCTAAGGAAGAAGATGTGGAGCACAAAGAGAAAAAAAGAATGTAACGTATCGTTCATATACCTCAGATTAGCGTGTTCCAAACAAGGTCTTAAGGGATGGGGATGACCCATCGCTGTATTAGAAAACCGCTACGTAAACAAAGAGACATTCATCACAGATTCCAGAGACGTCAAAAAGTAGCTGAAAAACAAAATCTGACTGAGCGTAAGGAGAGCAATTAGAGAGACATTCAATGACTTTGAAAGTAAATTTTGTCAGCCTGTATGAGTGTAAGTGATTTTGGGATTACGTAAAATCAGGCAGCTGTTCTAAATCATCTGTCGATTCAATCAGTGATCATACAGCCACAAAAAAGGATGATAATAGAACGAAGACAGAAATTCTGATCTCGGTCTTCCGAAATTGTTTCACTGAGGTAGATCGTAACATGGTCTCTCCGTTGAATCATCGTACATATGTTGAAATGCCATATACTAAGATAACCGATCCCCGAACAGAAGAGCAACTATAATCGCTTAGTAGTGAAAAGGCATCAGGAACAGACGAGATACGTATATGATTCTACACAGATTATGCGAATTAAATCCTCGTCTTGTAGCAGCAGTTATCATAGATTGATGGCGTAAGGAAAGGTACCTAGTGATGGAAAAAAGCACAAATCATTCCCAGTTTCAAGAAGGGTCGCAGCACAGATATACATAATTATTGGTCTATATCTTTGACATCAATCGGTTGTAGAATAAGGAACACGTTTCATACTCAAGAAAGCTGACGGCTTGGAGTACGAAAATCTCCTCTGTAGAAATCAACGGGGATTCCACAAACAGAGATCCTGCGAAACTTACCTCGCTCAGTTCTTGCATGAGGTCCATAGCGCTGTAGACAAAGGCGATCAGGTTGATGAGGTATATCCTGCCTTCAGGAAGCCATTTGAGACCGTACCGCAGTGAAAATATACGAGCTTACCGAGTTCTTTCTTAGAGATGGTAATGAGCACGTCGCTCTTAACGGAACAAAATAGATGTCAATGTAATTTTCGGAATACCCTAATAAGTGCGAGAGGACCGCTTCTGTTTGCGATGCATGCGCACGATCTAGTATAAAGCGTCGGAAGCCCTTTAAGACTACTCACATGTGACACAGTTGTCTATAAGAAAGTAGCAACGCCAGAGTACAGTACAGATTTGCAGAATAATCTACGGAGGATAGATGAATGGTGCAGGCTCTCGTGGGTGACCCTGTACGTAAATAAATGTAATATATTCTGCGTATATATGAAAATAAATCCACTACTTCACAACCACACTATTGAAGACAACTTGCTGGAAACAGTGTGTACCGTAAAATTACTAGGAGTAATTATCCAGAGCGACATCATATAGAATGAACTCGTAAAGCAAATAGTACGATATCAGATGCGTGTCTGAGATTAGTGGGAAGAATCTTATGGAAATGTAACTCACCCACGAAGTAAGTGGAATATAAGGCGCTTGTTCGACCGATTCTTGAATACTGTTCATCTATCTATGGTCCTTGCCAGATGGCCAGATAAGACAGGTAGATGAAACAGCTAGAGAGAGAGAGAGAAGATCGAACGAAAAGTGACTCTTTCCTCGAGGTATCATTTAGAGGACGTTAGAGCGTTGGACAGATGCTAAATGCATTCTAGTGGCATATGCTACAAGAGATGCGTTAAAGCACCACAGTGAGGTTTAATGTTCAAATTTTAACACAGAACTTTCTGAAAGAGTCGGACAAAATATTGCTTCCTTCCACATTCATCTCGGGGAATGACTACGTCGGGAAAATTCGAGAGATTACCGCTAATGTACAGGGTTATCTTCCCACGTGCAGTTCACGAGTGGAGCAGAAAGGCGTATCAGTTAGTGGAGCCGGAAGAACTCTCCATCACACACCGTTAGGGGGCTTGTGGAGCAGGATGTACGTAGATGTAGATAGAATTTATTAAATGAAGTCAAAGGTGAATAGGGTTAGAATTTTGAGAAACTGTTTCATCGAACCAACAGTCAACAGCGGAGACGTGCGAACTGTTCATTTAACACCCTCTATTAGCTGGATGATACATATTAACTGTTTTACTTACCACCATGCAACACAGTCCCAAATGAAAGACCGAAGTTAAAAAAGTGCAATATTGTTGTTTGTGCTCCAAGAAAACAGGGTAGCGAATGTAAATATCAGAAAACTTGATATTCAGTGCCAGTTTTTAGAGATAGCTGGGGGGAGGAGGGGGGGGTAATAGTGTACTGTTATGACACTTGTTCCATATTCGGATGGAAGGCGGTTCGTCCACCCATCCTGGTTCAGATTTTCAGTGCTTCCCGTGAATAGCTTAAGGCAAATGCCGGCTGGCTTCTTTGAAAGAGCACGGCCGGTTTCGTTTCACTTGCTTCCCCAGTACGGACTTGTACTGCACTGCTAATGATCTCATTGTGCGTAGGTCGGTCTACCGCGACGTTCGTCCTCTTTTGTGGAGGTAGTCCACATGGTTAAGTAATCACTTTTATAAAAGGAAAAGTTTGTAATTTAAAGTCGTTATATTTTCGTAAGGTGAATGCAAGGTGTTTTTCTGTGTCACATATTCATCAAAGAAGCGAACGTACAACTTAGTAAATTACTATTCTGCAAAACCTCTGTTTTAGAGGCAAAGTTATGTGAAAGCGTTTTTTCTCAAAGAATTCGTTAACCGGGAACAAGGTTATCTTCTCTCGCGAGGCGCACGGGCGGAAATTGTCCATCGAACGGCTCAAGAGCCTGTCATCGGAAGTGTTTTCCTCCCGAGATTTTGTGAACATTTTGCTATCTTTTACATTTTTAAGCAGCAGCGACGAGAAGCCATACTGCCTGCAATGTAAGGTCGTACCGATGTTCGGAACTTTCCTGATGCCAGCAGCAATAGCACCATAAATACTGTATTGAGCGCTCTATCCTATGCTGCCGACACAATGCCAGAGTAATAACGTACGAAAATAATAAAAATGGCTATGCTTCAAGTTTTTTGAAACAATTCAAATTCCCGTTAGTGTTCAGCCCTTACTTCTCCACCAATAGCCGTTGCGAGGAGCTAGAAGTTGGAGTATAAATCTTCGTTGTCGTTGTGGTCTTTGATTACTGATCACTTACTCTTCTTGAATAGTAAAAGGGGAAAAATGATACATAAACAGGTTGAAAGAACGAAATATACTGGCATTCAAGTGAGAGCATTTATATGACCCCGGGAGACACATATCAGGATTTGACGGCCATACATTCCAATTGCCAGATCCGTGTATCATCCACCGCACCAGTTTTCTTGCTAGTGAGTCACTTCGAAACCGATGATAATTAACTTCTAGACAGCAAGTTACATTTTTTCTTGAACTCTACAAACTATTTTCATACCATGTACCAATATTTAACAAGATTGTAAAAGTAAGATTGGGAATTACATAGCTGATATCTACCTACACAGCTCCCTGCACATGAGCAGATATCCAACGGAACCTCTCATACTCATTCTCCAAGACGACTATAGGCTTTCTCAAATACAACAAGAACAGAAGAATGTTTCTAGTTCCTACGGCTGTAGGCTATCAGCAGTGTTTGTAGCTTCAGGCATGTATGCATGTCTGAGGGATATTGCGTAGTACTATACAGACACTGAAAAACACAGACACTGCAAATTTGTCTAACAAGAAGAGTAGCAGAAATGATCCATCAACGCTGAAATCCAGCTGGCGTAGAAACTTAGAACGTATTCGGACTACAAACATAATAAGGTATCTCGAATGGAATGACTTCCCCCAGGCCAAGCACCACGATTTAGCAAAATATCTCTCATGTGAAAACATAATCGCTCTGTTCTTACAATACATCCTGAATCCCACGTAGATGGATGCAGTATTTCTTATACTCCGAAAAGCATTTAACTCAGTACCATACGATTCCTTATTAACGGGAATAACGATCGTAGGGGTATGAAAAAGAAATTTCGACTCGGCTGAATATTTCATGATAGCGAGTACGTAGTAGTTTACCTTTGACAGGGTATCATCCGTGGGCATAAAGTACTTCCGGCCTTCCGGATGGAGGTATGATAGGACCCTTGCTGTTCGTGTAGTATATTCATGACCTGACAAGCAGGACCAGTAGTATCTTCAGATTTTTTGCATTAGACATAAGATGCAGTTACCTAAATTGAAGTACAACCTGAAAGATCCTGCACACATATCTAGTCAACCTTTGGTAAGATGTCAAAGTGGTACACTTCCTTTAAATGCTCGGAAATGGTAAACCGTTCACTCCGCAAACGCAAAAGGTAGAAATCCAAAATTGCAATATCAGTGACTCACAAATGAAATCAGTCAGCTCATATAAATGGCTAGGTTTAGCGATTTGTGGGCCTATGGAACGGAATGAGCACCTAGGCGCAATCGTAGGTATAGCAGGTAGACTTCGGTTCATTGATAGGATACTGGGAAAATGCAGTCTATAAGGAGGATGGCTTACGAAACACTCGTGAGACCCAGCTTGGAATTTTGCTCTAGTGAGTGATACTCTTTTTAAGTGCGTCTAACAGGAATACTGAAAAAAGGTTTCAATTATTGTACAAAAACGTACTTACAAAGTTTTGAGAAATTATAATAGGTGAAGAATCTAGAGATCTATTACAACATAGAAAGAAACCCTGATGTACTCTTTGTAATGTTCTTCACAATTACTTTGCAAAGAAAGCTTAGAACTACAACATAAAGAGATGTACATGAGAGAGAAGATGCATAATAATTAAATGTAGTTAACGATTTTTATTTTATTATCGATTTAGATTTAATAATTGGTTGATTCTCGCTTTCGGTATCATCTTTTAGTGAACGTTCCGCTGCAGCGAAGACTGGGAAACAACTGAATCCTTGAACCTCTGACTCTGTTGCTGTTTTCTTGATCTGTGGCAGTACAAAGTACACACCACTGGACTAAATCACTAGCTTTGTACTTATAAACCATAACTGTATGATTTGAATTTGATGGATAGTACATTTTCTGCCATTAAGGTCTGTGGTGTGCCACTTTTCGAGCAGAACATCCGGTAGTGTTCCAGACGTGTTCTGTCGGGTTCACATAATCGAATTTGGTTAACAAACATCAACGATAAAATATGACGTTTCAGTCTTCGATCGCTATACTTTATTTTCAATTACCGGTTTCGGGCTATCTGCCCATCTTCAGATCATATATTGTAGTTACAGAGTAACTTGTCCGTACAGAACACTCGGTTCGCTGTCATAAGTAAAGTAAATTTCAATCTGTTACTTTACTTATGACAGCGAACCGAGTGTTCTGTACGGGCAAGTTACTCTGTAACTACAATATATGATCTGAAGATAGGCAGCTAGCCCGAAACCGGTAATTGAAAATAAAGTATAGCGATCGAAGACTGAAACGCCATATTTTATTAATGAACGATCGCGGAATTCCCATTGAGACAAGTATGTCTAGTTTTGATAAACATCAACGAGACTTCACAGCCACGCTCCTTAAACCACTGTAGCACTGTGGCATTGTGACACGTCCTTTTATCCTGCTGGACGATGCCATAACCGTCGGGAAGACATCGTCACAACTCTTACTGGCATGGAGCATGTTTCCAGCAAAGCATTCGCCTGGATGACGGCTTATCCGAGCTCCACCATCGGACCGTCGTAGCAAGAAACGTGGTTTATCCGACAACGTGGCAAGTTTCCATTGATCCATGCTCCAATCTCGGCGATCCAGTGCCAAATACAAAGGTAAATAACAGTTTTGTCCGGTCAATATGGGGAATTGTAGGTGTCGTCTGCTGAGGAGTGCAATGTCCGACAATATACACTCAACTGTGTATTTTGAAACCCTTGCGGCTTTACCAGCAAGGTACTCGGTCTCCAGATCTGCCATTGATTGCCTCCTATACTGCTTTATCGAGCGGACAGGCTACAGACCTCCACCTTCTCTGATGATCTGTGAATGTCAAACACCATGTTGCCTACTCGTATTTTAACCGTCCTTCAACCTCGTTTTGTAAATGCTCACGATAGTAGCGCACGAACAGCCGAACAGCTTCACCGTTTTCGAGATGTTCGTTCCTAGGTGCTGAGCCATAATCATCTACCCTTTGTCATAGTCGCTTATATCAATCGATTTCCCCACCTTTGGCTCGTTTCGGCTCTAGAATGACTCCATTTCGTCTCTGCTCCGCTTACATACTTTTCTTACCACGTCTCGTGCCAGCCGTGACACAAGAAAGCATTCAGTATCGTGTGGAACGGTCGTTATACTGTATTGACTCATCAGTATGTAGGTTTTCTCCTTAACACTATCAGTGGAATGTTATTGGAGATGTGCAAAGTGACCGGTTATTAAGTTATATCTTGGTACATTAATCTTAAATTACAGTTCGTAGTGGATGGTTATAGGAGAACGGAAAGTTCAAAACAGGTTTACATGTGCAATGTTAACAAAAATACTGACTGCAGTAAGTACTGAGAGATAGAATACTGAATACTGAAAAAAACTCTATACTGCAGAAACAGGAAACTTCAAAAATCTAATCCGAAGTTTTATAATACAGGAGTATGAATGAATACGTTCATTTTTGAATTAGCAACGACCCCGAGACTACTATATACTTGTGCTACGTTTCCTGCTTTCCTGCAGATTCGAGAGAAGAGACCTGGAACAGACAAGTGAAAAAAGTGTATTCGATACGGACAATGCGACATGTTTCGTTACGTTCTTCACGTATTCACTTTTTACGCTTTGTTGCGCTGACGGACGAGTGCAGACGAGGTTTATTCTGCAAAAATTGGATGAAGCGCGTTTATCCCGCTTCACATCGGGAGCGTATTTCCTGACACCTCACACCAGGGAATTTATCCCTGTAAACGACGTCCAGACTTCCTACACAAAGATGTGAAACGTAGCCACGAAAAAATTTTAAATTCAAAGAACTCTGAAGTCGACTTTACGCTGAAATAACAGTATGAGTATTGGGATGCACAGTTCTCGTGTTTTACTAATAATACGTCGAAATATCTTAACACATTCCGCTTTTTACATTTAAACGTGAAGGAACGACTGTAAATAAATAAAATCTGTGCAAACAGCTTTGGAAAAATTTATCAACTGACTATCACGCCTATTGACCATGATGAGATATCCTTACGCTGTTTATCGGTTGTTTGCACTCAGTTCTGAGATCAACTTAAAATAAAAAACAGCTGTAAAGGACCTGCTTTTTGTTACTGGCAACAGTTCATCGCAGTCTCTTTCATGCATACACATCTAGAAACACTTTCACAACTGCAAATAAAGTGAATTTCCCTATAATTTCTTACTTTCAGGTATAGTATGCCATATCAATAGAAAAGATACTGAAGTTCCAAAGTGCCTCATCCGAAGAGATTCTGCACTTACAACGTTGTATATTTCAATATGTTGCAATTCTCAGTGTTTTTGATATGGGATGTTTAAAAATTATGGAATTTCAAGACATCGAACTGTAGTGTACAATTAACCATTGTAATGTCTGTTATACAGACAACACCCTTACGTACTGACAGAATTTCACTTGAATAACATAGAATCTCCCGAAAAAAAAGGTCCCTTGAAGAAAATAAGATTTATGCCAGTTTACAATGACAAAAATTTGACATATGAGTGACTTATAACATGTATTTATATAATACAATAAGTGCTGTATTTATTGTACTCTTTGTTTTTTCCATCCGTTTCATAGCAATATACGTACGTTGAGGCCAAGTACCACTACAGGTTATTAAATTACGTCAGACGTGTGTACAGCAGAAATCCTGCTAAAGCTATTCCAGGCCGCATCGAAATCTGAATTCCCGGGCTTGAAAGGTAACGCAAATTTTGCGAACACGGATCCGTCAGCGGATCCCGCGCGGTATACTTGATGAACCAGGTCGAGAATCATTTGCAATTCAACACGTGTTGCCAACTAAAGCCAATGATCTCCAGCGTCGCAAGGTAAATTGGCCGCCGCTGATGCCCCAAGTGTAGCGGCTATCGATTCACTCTTTCCTCTACCATATTTCTCGCACGTGTCCTAAAATCTGCGTGTTAACTTCATGTTTTCAGAAAATCGTGTGATAATATTAATCGAAACTGACATATTTAAATAGCAGAGTTTCAACTTTTATATGTTGCAATGGAGTAATATTATAGCTTCTCAAAATGAACGATGGCAAAAAATTACGTGTACGAGCAACTGCCATCAACACAACCATTGCAGTTCAGTTGAAACGAAGACAGATGTTAGTTGAGTGATATACAACCATAGGTGTAATTCAGCACAGCTACAGCTTTCCTTGAGCAAGAAATTTCAATCAGTAGCAATGCGTGGGAGGCTGCCTAGCCTACCTTGCATGTGTGACGCTCTATTTCTTTTGCAGACAAAACAGCATAGGGGTTATGTCACAGATCATGAAAGCCTTGATCATATGATCTCACCCTTTTGATGGATTTGATACTCCTTCCTCATTCTATTCCTCTCTCACACACACACGTGCTCGCGCACGCAAAGACACACGCGCAAACGTTAACTTAAAATTAAAGTTATTTTGTTTCTTAGGATTATTTTTTACTTTTTATTTGATTTATGTGCGTTTTCCAGAAGAGTTTCGTGCAGTTTGTGTACTTTGTAGTCCGAACTAGGCTCTGAGCGAACTACAACATCCCAGGATCGCTATAATTATGTGGTCAGTTTCACAACTACCCGCAGCTTGAAGACAGTGACGGACGTATTTCTTTTGAATAAAATTATCCACGCTCACAGCAGGACTCGTTTCTGGCACTATGTGGTTACTAGCCAGTCACCATAGTGATCACACCAAATTGCGGCGCCCGTGCAATACAGATTAGAATCTCAGCTCTTCATAACCACTTGAACCTACATCCGTTTGAACCTTGTTACTACAGTCAAGCCTTGGTTCCCTCTAAAACTATTACTGCGCATCTCTCTACACTTCCGTCAATTACCAAACTGAAAATCCCATGATTCATCGGGGTGTGTTCTGTTTACTAATGCCTTCTTTTAGTCAATTAGTTTCGTTGAATCTCTTCTACAGATTTTGTTTCAATAGCTTCCGATTAATAACTGGAACTACGCTTCAAATCGTCACCTCTCTTCTGTAACACCGTAATTAAAACGTATCTCTTCTCTTTTTGTGTCTACAGTCTATTATCCACGTTTCACTTCCGTATAAGGCTACATTCAAGACAAATACCTTCACAAAAGAATTCCTGATATTTAAATTTATGTTCGAAACGTCTGTACAGCCAGTCTGCTTATTCCATCATCCGTAATATTCGTGCCTAAATAATTAATTACCTTAACATCACCTGCTGTAATTCGACTACACTGCATTATTCTTGTTTTCTTTTCTTTGATGTTCATCTTATAATCCCTTCCATGAAACTATCGATTCCATTCAACTAGTCATCCAAGTCTTTTACCGCCTCTGAGAGAATTACCGTGTCATCGTCTTAACCTGAAGTATGTTATTCTTGTCAGTGAACTGCATCTCCCTTCCGAAATTTCTTCTGATACCTAATTGTATAGACTGGATAACATCTGGGACGGACTACAACCCCATCTCACTCTATTCTCAGTTCCCTGCTTTCCTTTCATGTACTCCTTAAAGAACAATGTCATGAAGAAAGACCATATCAAAAACCGAAGTTCTCTACTTTCTTCGATTAATGGAGAGAATGTCTTTGCCGCTAGAGTTAGTCTAGAGTCGAAACAACAGTATAATAGAGATTTAAATGATTTGGAGAACATTCCTCTGGGAAAGAAGATGCCAACGAGAAATTGAAGATATTTTTGCGTAACTTGTTACTCTTCACATACTAGTGCTATCCCGATACATGAACAGAGCTTGCTTCCCACTCACCGTAAGTGTCTATCTATCTACATCTATATCTACATCCATACCCCACAAGCCAACTGACGGTGTGTGACGGAGGGTACCTTGAGTACCTCTATCGGTTCTCCCTTCTATTCCAGTCTCGTATTGTTCGTGGAAAGAAGGATTGTCGGTTTGCTTCTGTGTGGGCTCTAATCTCTCTGATTTTATCCTCGAGGTCTCTTCGCGAGATACACGTAGGAGGGAGCAATATACTGCTTGAATCTTCAGTGAAGGTATGTTCTCGAAACTTTAACAAAAGCCCGTACCGAGCTACTGAGCGTCTCTCCAGCAGAGTCTTCCACTGGCGTTTATCTATCATCTCCGTAACGCTTTCGCGATTACTAAATGATCCTGTAACGAAGCACGCTGCTCTCCGTTGGATCTTCTCTATCTCTTCTATCAACCCTATCTGGTACGGATCCCACACTGCTGAGCAGTATTCAAGCAGTGGGCGAACAAGCGTACTGTAATCTACTTCCTTCGTTTTCGGATTGCATTTCCTTAGGATTCTTCCAATGAATCTCAGTCTGGCATCTGCTTTACTGACGATCAACTTTATATGATCATTCCATTTTATATCACTCCTAATGCGTACTCCCAGATAATTTATGGAATTAACTGCTTCCAGTTGCTGACCTGCTATTTTGTAGCTAAATGATAAGGAATCTGTCGTTCCATGTATTCACAGCACATTACACTTGTCTAGATTTGAGATTCAATTGCCATTCTCTGCACCATGCGGCAATTCGCTGCAGATCCTTCTGCATTTCAGTACAATTTTCCATTGTTGCAAGCTCTCGATACACCACAGCACCATCTGAAAAAAGCCTCAGTGGACTTCCGATGTCATCCACAAGGTCATTTATGTATATTGTGAATATACATAGAGGAGAAGATTATCACAAATAACAGAATTTTTTGCTCTATTGATAGCTAATCTCAACTGATCAGTTGGTAAACTAGTTTTAGCGCTCTTTTCTTGAAAGAGACACGTGTATATCTCCTTCCCAGAATAGGGAACACAGGTATCACAGAATATTTCCGTATCTGAAGAAAAGTTAAGATTACATCGTTTTACCTCACTGACCTAAAGAGGAAACTTCTTAAACGAGCGCGGTTTGTTAGCCTTTACTTGTTGCAACTCTTCGTCCCACTAACTCAAGATACTGTACCTTAAGAGTCAGATTACATTTAATAATGTTAATACGTGTCAATATCACACAAAACCCTTCTTCTAAAATGTGAGTTCATTTAGTAAGAAAGTTTTAAGAATAAATTTGGGAAGTACGACGACGACGATGATGATGGAGTCCTTGTCTTTTGACCCATTGCATTGGCTAAAATATTGTACAAAATTGAACTGAAAGCATAATCTTGGATATAGTTTCTTTTGCATCTAAATAACCACAGAATTACTCCAGACATCAGCAGAAATCAGCGTACCAACTGGCTCCACCTTTTGTTTATACCAGTAACAAGTTGATATCCAGATGTCGCCGTTAATCGCAGTTCATTGTAGAGTGTCTGTTCCATTACATGAAGAGCTACGATATAGGATAACTGTGACTGAGCAGCCCAGTGTGATGTACGTCCGGCGCTACATGAGAAACTGCCGCTGGCGAATGAGTGTAACCGCACAGAAACCTATTAAAACTCGGGTAGATTCGTTCGATACGATCCTCATTACTGGTGGTTAAGCTAATTCAAAAATTCAAATTATTTTAGGTCTTTTGCCATAATTACCTTATGTGTGGAGGCCATATCCATGTCCGATTTAAAGTGAGGTTAAGGTAACTCCCCAGACTTTTTAAGCTAGAAATATGTAACCTCTTTCAGAGTTTACGCAGATTAAAACTGTTACAACTGTGATTGAAATCGGGTGTCCAGACTACGTGTCAGTTGCCAAGCGTTGGTGGCAAGGTCAGAAGTAGAGGAGACATTAACGATAAATTCCATTTGATTGAGTACTGTATGGCTTTCCTGAATGTGTATATTCTTCCATCTAACCTTGCGAAAAATTTTATACATAAGACGTACCTATGAGGGGCATTGCAGTTCTATTTGTTCGGACGGAATGTGATTTCTTGATAATATGAAATAATATTTATAGAGGAAGAACTGTGTCGTACATCTAAGAAATAGCGCATATTGTGGAGCAATAGACTACCTTCTACGTCTGGGACATCAACCTCAGGGTTGTGAAGAATGACGTACATACAGGTTTGGCGAACGCAGATACCCTGAGCTGGGAAATGGTGAGAGCCACCAGTCCTCTGTAACGGTAAGCTCCGACCAGACTTCAGAAACCACCAGAAAATGTATGGTTGAGTGCTTTACGTCTCAACAAATGGAGATTATCGGCCAGGGTAAGATCTTCCGTACGAAACTTACAACCTCAAGGTGCAGTAAATACCGATGGTGTGGATAATTGTGTAGGCAAATCAGATGTTAGCGGGAACCGATTAGGTGTCTGTCGTACTTGTGTTAGTTTTGCTCTGGTATGCGACATTATACATATTTCAGATCTGCTTTTCTGACGCCTTTGTATCCCGTGAAGTATTTAAAAAGGCATGGGTGTGTTGTAATAACACCCAACCCAAAAAAGTATCCCGGGCGAGTTGCCCTCTTGAATTTCATCACGCTAAAATGCGAAAGTATTTTTCTGTATTTTATCAAGTTAACAGGAGACTTTCGATAATCTCTTCTTAGTGCATACACGGACATGACTAGCGTTTTATCACATGTGACGTGTAGTCGATCGACTGATCACAGAATACTACACTGTTAATAGAAACTGTCATGTCTGGACTGGTAGCCAAAGTAATAAAATTTAAGAAACTTGGTGAATTTTCCGTTGTGGCCGAATTGCAGGATTATCTTAATTCAGAATGACGATGTTCTTCAAGTAGGAAACATAATGACAACTACAGCTTTCACTTTGACGTTCATTGTGACATTTTACACAGGTGACACAGAAGCCGGCTTATACGCTGAAGGGGCATCCTATTTTTCATGTTTTCTCTTGATAGGAAATCCATCACTGTAGCATAGATTGTTCGTAATTGATAATTTCAGCATACAGTTGTAAAAATCTTGTTTTCCAGTAACAGAAGAGCGCAACCAAGTTTAAGGACTACAGTCTCATTTTCAGGTGCATGGACAATCCATACGAGTCAAATAAAAGCGGGTAATGTGGTGATTCTCTGGTAACAGGTCGACTCGTATACATTTTCCACGTACCTGAAGATGGAATTGTTGTCCAAAATCTTGGCTGTACTATCCTTTTATTATAAAACGAAATTTAATACATAATGCTGAAATTATCAGTCATTCAATTTTTATATACTACTTGCGGTGCTTAAAGAAGCAATGTTGTCTCAGCACACACGCATGTAAATGTTATGTTACTTGTGAAAAATGTAAGACACATGGGTCAGATGTGGAGGACACAGTCCCGCCGTTATGTGTAAATACGACAATTTATATATATTCACATCTGTACACGATCTATAACGGAGCGTACATGGAGTAAATGAAGTTTCATTATTGCTCTTAATACTCGCTCTCCAATTGGCAAGTGGAAGGAAAATTTACCGACATCACTCTGTAAATCCAAAATTTCGCATGTTGTGTAGTTATGGTAATTACCAGAAATTATGTCATAGGAATTCATAAGTTCCTTGACTCGTTTAACTTTCAAAATATAGTGATTGCATGAGAAAGCGTTGACCTTTCCCTTGAATCTTCTCGTTTTGTCCGTTAATCCGATGGAGGAAGTATATGAAGATCATACGTGAAGTACGATATTACGAGAACAAGTTGTTAGATCACTGGAAGACTTAAGTCCAACCGAGCGAGGTGGCGCAGTGGTTAGCACACTGGACTCGCATTCGGGAGGACGACGGTTCAATCCCGTCTCCGGCCATCCTGATTTAGGTTTTCCGTGATTTCCCTAAATCGTTTCGGGCGAATGCCGAGATGGTTCCTTTGAAAGGGCACGGCCGATTTCCTTCCTAACCCGAGCTTGCGCTCCGTCTCTAATGACCTCGTTGTCGACGGGACGTTAAACACTAACCACCACCACCACCACTTAAGTCCAAATAAGACCAATGGTGTTGACGATATATCCTCACATTTACTGATATTCTTGGGAATGCCTGCCAAGGGAATGACTACATTATCCGCTTTTATTTGACTAATACGGATTTTCCATGCACTTGAAAATGAGACTGTTGTCCTTAAACTTGGTTGCTCTCTTCTGTTACTGGAAAACAAGTTTTGTATATCTGTATGCGGAAGTTATCAATTACGAATAATCTATACTACAGTGATGGATGTCCTGTCAAGAAAATTCCACTTAATATGTAAGATAAACAAGGTAGGCGGAAAACATTCATACTTCAAGAAGACTGTAATAACACCAATCCCGAAGACACCAGGTGCAGACAGGTGTAGAACCAAAGTTAGAAGAGGCGGTCAAAAGGTTTCCGCTCGAAAGCTGTACAATCCGGGATCGGAATACCAGTCATACTTGAGGCAATCATCCCATAGACGTACGAGGTTGAAGAACAAATATCACATTCTCCTACGTGAAGAGTTCCGTAAATGACTGCTGCGTATCCTCATCCGACAGGAGTCGTTGACCGTTAAAGGTCTTCGTTAACGCGCCGAAGGCTTGAAAATCGCTGTGGGAGACATCAGGATTGTATGGAGGGTGCTCGAATGTCTCTCACTAAGTTGGCGTAACTTCTGTCTCATGACATTTCCGGTATGGGGACGTGTGTTATCGCGACCAGCAAGGAACATAGCGCACGTTTCAACCATGACAGTTTTCTACAGACATGCTGCCCCATACACATTCTTCATTCTCCGATGGATGTCTACTGATGCTAATCCGTCGGCAGCCAAAAAATGAACATTTGTAATGTTTCGACGCATTTGGTAACAACGTCGCCATGGTTCACGTTTACATATTTACCGCACCCACGCCGAAAGACACGAATGCCTCACTGATCCATTGCATACATGTTGGAGCTTATAGATCCACATCGAAGGCAAGCTACCTTGCACGTGCGCTGCAGCAAAGCCCCTAAACGGAAACTTTTTCATCCCCCTTTATACTGGTTTAGTAAACCGGCCTAAAAAATGTTGACACGAATTTTATACATAAAAACTGAAAAACTGGCATAAGCTGACCTCGAGGAAGACCAGTTTGGCTTCTAGAGAAAAACGTGACACCATACTGACCCCACTCATTCTTAGAAAATAGAATGAAGGAAGCCTTATCAATGTTTATAGACATTGTAAATCTGGTGAAAGCTTTTGACGGTTTCTGAATGGAATGAACTTCTGAAGGAACCGTGGGTAAATTATAGCGAGAAAAATGCTATTTACTACTTGTAACCAAGCTGCAGTTATAAATGTCGAAGGACATGAGAAGGAAGTTGCAATTCAGAACAAAGTGAGTGGAGGTTGTTGCCTATCCCCTATGTTGTTCAGACTGTACATCCAAAGCGTAGCAAATGAAACGAAAGGAGAATTTTCCAAAGGGATTTCTAGTTCAGAGACAAGAAATAAGACCTTAGAGATTTGCCGATGACATTGTAGCTCTTTCAGAGTCGGGGAATTGAAAGGAATTGATAGCGTCTTAAAAAGTGGCTATTAGATTAACGTTAACAATAGTGAAACAAGGTTAATGGAATGTAGTCGAATTAAATATGGGGACGCTGAGAGAATTAAATTAGAAAATGAGGCACGGATAGCAGTAGATCGCTTTAGCTATTTGGGCAATACAATATCAGGTAATAGCCGAAGTACAGAGTGTACAAAACGCAGACTGACTATCGGAAGGAAAGCTTTCCTGGGGCAATGGAACTTCTTAGCGTCTAGCATAAATTTCGGCGTTAGGAAGTCTTTCCTGGAGGTATTTGTTATGTTACAAATATTTACGGAAATTGAAATGTGGGCGATAAACAGTTCCAACGGTAAGAGAACAAAACCATTTGCAATGTGGTGCTAAGAAAGAATGCTGAATATTTGGTGGGTAGAGAGAGGAAAGTGGAATTTACGGTTTAACTTCACCAAAAGAGGAGATCGGTTGACAGAATACGTTCTGAGGCCTCAGTTGGTAATAGAGAGAAATGTGAGGAACAGACATTGTAAAAGGGCTCCAAGGGATCAATTCATTAAAACAATTCAAATGGATGCGCAACAGCGATGGAAATGTTACCGATGATGGTGTCACTACAGCGGAGTTACTAAATACAGTTTTCCGTAATTCCTTCAAGTAAGAAGACAAAGTAAATATTCCAGAATTCGAAATCAGAAGAGCTGTTAGCATGAGTGACATAAAAGTAGATATCTTAGGTGCTGCGAAACAACTCAAATCACTTAAGAAAGGCATGTCTTCCGGTCCAGATGGTATACCAATCAGGTTCCTCTCAGAGTATGCAGACACAATAGCGCCTTTCTTAGCAATCATATACAACGGCTCACTCGACGAAAGATCTGTTTCTAAAGACTGGAAAGTAGCACAGGTCACACCAATATTCAAGAAAGGAAATAGGAGTAACCCATTGATTTGCAGACCCATGTCACTGACCTCAGTTTGCAGTAGAATTTTGGAGCATATACTGTACTCGAACATTATGAATCACCTTGAAGAAAATGACTTATTGATACATAACCAACATGGATTCAGAAAATATCGTTCTTCTTCTGTATTAGAATGAAGTAATGAGTGCTGTCGACAAGGGATCTCAGATCGATTCCATATTCCTAGATATCTAGAAGGCTTTTGATACCGTTCCTCACAAGCGACTATTAATCAAATTGCGTGCACATGGAGTATTGTCTCAGTTGTGTGACTGGATTCGTGACTTTCTCTCAGAGAGGTCACAGTTCGTAGTGATAGACGGTAAATCATCTATCGGAACAGAGGTGATATCTGGCGTTCCGCGAGGTAGTGTCATAGGCCCTCTGCTGTTCCTGATTTACTTAAATAATATAGGTGATAATCTGAGCAGCCCCCTTAGATGGTTTGCAGAAGATGCTGTAGTTTACCGTCTAATAAAATCATCAGACGATCAATTCCAATAACAAAATGATTTAGCGATAATTTCTGTATGATGCGAAAAATGGCAATTAGCACTAAACAAAGAAAAGTGCGAGGTCATCTACATGGGTACTAAAAGAAATCCGATAAAATTTTGGTATACGATAAATCACAGAAATCTAAGGGCTGTCATTTCGACTAAATACGTAGGAATTACAATTACGAGCAACTTGAATTGGAAAGACCACATAGATAATGCTGTGGGGAAGGAGAAACAAAGACTGCGCTTTGTTGGCAGTACACTTAGAAGATGAGACAAACCCACTAAAGAGACAACCTACATTACACTTATCCGTCCTCTGCTGGAATATTGCTGCGCGGTGTGGGGTCCATACCAGGTAGGATTGACGGAGGACATCGAAAAAGTGCAAAGAAGGACAGCTCGTTTCGTGTTGTAGCGCAATAGAGGTGAGAGTGTCACTGATATGATACGCAAGTTGCGGTGGCAGTCACTGAAACAAAGGCGGTTTTCTTTGACACAAGATCTATTTACGAAATTTCAATCACAACTTCTCTTCCGAATGCATCAATATTTTTTTGACACCCACCTACGTAGGGAGAAATGATCATCATAATAAAATAAGAGAAATCAGAGCTCGAACTGAAAGATTTAGGTGTTCCTTTTTCCCGCGCGCCATTCGAGAGTGGAATGGTAGAGTAGTGGTAAGAAAATGGTTCGATGACCCCTCTGCCAGGCACTTAAGTGTGAACTGCAGAGTAACCATGTAGATGTAGATGTAGACATAGGTTACAATAGCTATGAACAGATCTAGTTGCTTCTACAGTATAGGCTACCTTTCAGACATGCAATAAATCAGTCTTTCGACTAAAGACCACAAAAACAACAACAACGCAACCTGGTAAGGGTCCTGACTTACAGACAACACTCAATTAAGTTACAGAAACACCGATGCTCTGAAAGAACTTTTCCGTACGTGAGTTTTATTTCCTTGGTGTTCCTGTAATACAGCTGATGCTGGAATCTGCTAGATTAATACGGTAGTTGGACATTAAATCACTCCAGATAGAAACTCCTAAACATTTCACAGTATCGACTGAGTCCTGCAACCGCTCGCCCATCGTACACACAAACGAAATCAGTTCTTCTCATCTTTTATGCCCATTAATATTGAGAATCAGCTCCTAATCACTACATCAGAAGTTGATATGTGATTTTTAGATACTTTCTAAAGACAATTAGAGCGTACGTTGTTCATTCTACGCTGAACAAAGACCGTTCGTCATATTAAAGTGACGAAATGTGGGACATAAAATTAAGCAAAAGAGTTATTTAAGGACTTTCAGCATCCGTACTACTAGCGTCATTTGCTTCATGCGTTGTGCACATCGAAGATATCTAGAGCATACAATCAAACAAGTGCCGAGAAACTTATCCATAGGCTACAAGGTAACTTGCGGATGTGGATGTACATTAGATGTAGCCGTGAAGGATCTAACTGTTAAAGTTAGTTTATAATTACAGTCGCTAGCATGTATATGTGGTTCAGATACGGAGAAAGTTGTGTAATATATCAGTATCTGAAGAAGAATATTGAAGCTGCATGTCATCGAATTTTGAGTAACATACCCCGCAAGATGTGAAGGAAAGTCTACATATGTATTTGAGATGAATGTTGTTGTTATGAAACATTTCAGATTTCTTTCAATTACTACGTTCTTACTACAGCTGTCTTCTGATACTTATAATTAATCATGAATCGTAATCGTTAAGAGCATTATTCTACACTCCGTAATTAGGTAAGGGAAAGCTGTGTAGAATGTACGAAACTGGCGATATACTATCAGAATTTCGGAAGAAACAACACTCACACATTCAGAATATAGCAAGAGCCGACAATTGCAAGAATTATTGCAGAATCAGCTTAACAGCTAATGCATCTGAGCTTCTGAACAATATAGAGAAGAATGGAAAAGAAAATTGATGATCTGTTAGATGATGACCAGCTTGGCTTTAGGAAAGGTAAAGGTACCAGAGATGCAGTTTTGAAGTCGCGGTTGATAATGGAAGCAAGACCGACGAAAAGTCAAGACACGATTATAGGGTTTATCGATCTGTAAAAAACGTTCCACAACGGCCAATGGTGCAAGATGTTCGAAATTCTGAGAAAAATAAGGGTTAGCTATAGGGAAACGCGGGTAATATCCAGTATGCACAAGAACCAAGATGGAACAATAATGCTGGAAAACAAAGAACGAAATGCTTGAATTAGAAGGGGTATAAGACAGGATATAGTCTCTTGCCCCAACTTTTCAATATATGCATCGAAGAAGGAATGGTGGAAACAAAAGAAAGGTTCAAGGGTGGGATTAAAACTGAGGGAGAAAGGATGCCAGTGATAAGATTCGCTGATGAGATTGCTATACTCAGTGGAAGTGAAGAATAATTACAACAGCTATTGACTGGGATGAACAGACTAGTGAGTAGGGAGCATGGATTGAGAGTAAATCGAAGAAAGACGAAAGTAATGAGAATAGCACAAATGAGATAAGAGAGAAACTTAACATTGGAACTGCGGATCACGAATTAGTTGAAGTTTAGAAATTCTGCTACGTAGACAGTAAAATAGCCCATGATTGTAAGAGGAATGAGGATATAAAAAACAGACTAGCACTGGCAAAAATGGAATTCCTGGACATGGATATCTACTAGTACTATGCATTGGACTTAATCTCAGGAAGAAATTCCTGAGAATGTACGTTTGGACCACAGCATTGTATTGTAGCGAAATAAGAACTGTGGGAAAACCGGAACAGAAGGAAACCGAAGAATTTGAAATGTAGTGCTACAAACGAATGTTGAAAATTACGTGGAATGATAAGGTATGGAACGAGGAGAGGAAGAAATAAATGTACTGGAAACACTCAGAAGAACATGGGACAGGATGATAGGACATCTGTTAAAACACCAGAGATTAACTTCCATGATAAAAGTCGGAACTGTAGAGAGTAAAAACTGTAAATCAAGAAAGATACTGAAATACATCCAGCAAATAATTAAGGACTTAGGTTGCAATTTATTCTCTGAGACGAAAATTTTGGAGACGTGAGGAATTCGTGGCGGGCCGCATCAAACCCGTCAGAATATTATGTGGAATAAATCTTTGAGAATTAATAACATGTAGTGTATCTTCTTCCTGGACCTTTTTGATGACAAGAGCTGATACATTTACAATCAGTCAAATTTTTCCTTAGTTCGAAGTTACCCACATTTTCCTTAATCTTGCAAGTGAAAGCAGGCTAAAATATAAATGAAACAAACTAGTCCCTACTTATTGCCTTCGCAAATTCCAGCTAATGGCTTCCCTGTTCGCGGAACATTAAACATCGACAAAAAGAACGACATACGTGAAGCGCAACAAGCGCTGTTGTACGAAAGGAAGGCAGCGGGCCCTCCACTTGGAGAAACGGCGGTCGGCAGGGAAAAACTGCGAGCAATTGTACGGCAGTAGCAACGCCAACGCCGCTAAATTATAGCTGGCCGATACCGAGGTCATTAGGGCCAGCGCGGCTGCTATTGGTTGCTATTTAGGTGCGCTCCGCTGGGAACGTTTCGCACAAAAGCGCGGAGACGGGTGTAAAGGCAACACTTACAAAAAGATCTTAACTGAAACAACTTCTTACTAGAGTCTTCGGGGTATCTCGGGGAAAACGCCAGGAAATCTGCATTCAATGCAGCCTGTGACACATTGAGTATTCCCTCCGAATAAAGCTGGATCTCAGAAAGAAAAAAAAAAAAAAATGAAAAATGTTTCGAATCACGAATTGCTCCCTGTTCGCAGAGAAATAATACTAAACCGTTTTTAACTATATGTGCTGGCAAAAATTGAACACATCTGATTATCCATCTTTGTTTAACGCTAATGCGTTACTAACGCGTACCTTTTACGAACTCTTATACTGCATGCAGCATTTGATGTTGCCGAAACTGGTGCGTAGGGATTTACGTCCAGTACTTCCTACACTCCATTCGTAAATAGAACGGAGGCATCTTTCTAGATAGTTGGCCTGCAATAAAAATCACGCACCGAATTTATTTTGAACGTAATTTAGTAAGCACTGTTGCAGATATACTTAAAGTAACATAAATATCTCCGCAGTTTATAACGTAGAGGCAAATTTTAATATCGCTCTCAACTTTAGATATTGATTTTTTGAAACAGCTAATGTTTTCAGTGGAACAGTGGCAGATGGCTGGTTATCTCAAGTACGTACATTTATATGAAACATAAGGAGCGATCAAAAAGCTTCCGTTTCAAGACGTTGCTGTGTTGTGTTTGCAAAGTAATGCGATTCCGTTGAAGGTATAGAAACACCGACCTTTGTGGCTAAGGATCAGTGTGTCACTCGTGTCTCTCCGATGCTCGTGCGATAAATGCGGAAATCTGGACTATGGCAAGGTTATTACCAAATACGTCCAAACAGGGCCGGCATGCTCTTATTCTTTTCTTGGTTACTGAACGACAAACACCAAGAGACATACATTGGAGAATGAAGAATGTGTATGGGGTATCTCGTTTGTCGAAAACCACTCATATGGAATGGTGCACCATGTCCCTTCCTGGTCGAGATAACGCGCAGTCATATATCGGAAATGTCGAAATGCAGAAGGTACGCCGATTCAGAGGGGAGACATTCGAGCACCTGCTCTATAGTCCTGATTTCTCCCCATGCGATTATCACGCCTTTGATCTCTAAAAACAGGCCTTGAAAGGTTGACAATTTCTGTCGGACTAGAATGCGTAGCAGCCAGCTACGGACTTCTTCGCGCAGCAGGACACGGTGTTTTATCAAATGGTTAGCTTCAACCAACTGCGTCGGTGGGGTCATTACCTCAATGTTCACGGCGATTAAGCCTGATTGGCATACCGGTTCTCGGCTGTACGGCCTTAGAACGAAATTTTTCATCGCCCATTTACGTTATAATAAGAAAACAGTTACAACCACAGATCAAGAACTGTTTGATATCCATTATATTAGTAGGTGCATATGGTCTGAAATCAAATAAATGACATATTGTAAACGAAAATACCGTGAGAAGTGGTGTTCTCTATAATCCCCCTAAGCATAGGATGAAAAGCGGCCACAAATCACAGTCTCCAAGAAAACGACGTACGAGGAACATCAGTAATAAAAAGTATCGCAGATAATGAGTACTCATGATTACGAATATCGCAGAGGCTATGAAAAGCACTGAACGGAACCTATGTCTGTGGAAAGTTTAGAAATATCATCAGTAAGTTAGTATAGCCCACATCTATTGTAAATAGCTTTGAAATTTAAATAGTTCATCTCCATCTCCATCTCCGTCTCTCTCTCTCTCTCTCTCTCTCTCTCTCTCTCTCTGTCTGTCTTTCTCTCTTTACAGAAATGAAATGCAAATCCTAATCACTGAACGATGCTCGTTGCTTCTGTGTACTAAGAATATGACTAAGTAATAAGAACAACAACATATTTCTTCTATGTAGTCCTTCTAATTTTGTGTCGCTGCGAGTTGGCCAAATAATTTACTTTTTGTTCACGGCGTAAATGAATTTATGTGCACCTTTCGCAAGCCGTCGTGTGAGTAACAGACCGTTTCTGACGCCAATCTGTAATGTTACGAGTATGCGGGCTTTTTTCTCGCTGTTTTCGCAATTTAGTTCACGACTGTAATAACGGAAAGTCTGTTGTTTGGTTGGTATATTTTTAAGGGGACGCGTTTTTCACGCTGCCGTGACCGACGACATGGTCGGTTTCAAAATGGCTTTCACTAAAATGACTAATATACGGCACGAAGTTGTCTGCAAGCACGGCAGCAATATGACAAATGATTTGCCTCGTCTCAGGTGACTCGGAGTGAGAAATGCGCGATCGACATTTACAGCAGCCGGTAGCAGCTTAGCCCTCGATGAAATTATTTCCACTCATGTCACCATTAATTCTGCGTACATACTCTCGCAGTGACACGCTGGTTGTCAGCAGATGTATTGTAGCTCTCTCTCCCTCTCTCTCTCTCTGTCTCTCTCTCTCTCTCTCTCTCTCTCTCTCTCTCTCTCTCTCTCTCTCTCCGCTCACGGGATACTGCCTCGTATCTGCCATCGGGATCCCAAATGTCCAATACGATCGCATTTGGTGCCAGCATAAAAGGCTTCAAATGCAGTTGATAGTACCAGTCGATATGGAGCAAGGACGACGGGCTCAGCAGAAAGAGGGGACTGTAGCTTCATTTAATTATGGGCACATAGAGCTGCCTGAGAACAGAATTGGTTGTTAACTTTAGAAGACAACGATTATTTGCAACGAATGCCACAGTTAGCATTTTTACATTTAAATAAAAACTGTCCAATGTATGCGCAACGGAAGTGAGGTTTTAAAAATCTCCACCATGTTTTACCAGCAACGTAGCTCCATCAGTTTACGTTTCTCTTCACCTCAGTAAAGTAGTTGGAAAATGTGTCGATACCCTAAATTTTGTCTTTTTGTTCATGTTAGTCCGGTTTGTGGGAGGCTCTGAGAGTATCGGACAATCTCCGAGATGCACTTTAGCACTTATTTTTATTTTCATTCTATGTCCGCGTACTATAGCTATCGTTGCATAAAGCAGCAACCCCAAAGCATGTAGAGCACCATCTATCTGTCCACAGTGTTAACTTCATTCATTTGGCATGGTGTTTCTGAGGCAGAGGTGGCGAACTAGTGAGTCGTTTATGTAGAAAAGTGAAGAAAACGGCACGAAATTTTTTGCAGGGCACCTGTTATTACTGACTCATCACCATTTATCTGGTGCACAGATTCAGTCCAGATTCGGTATATATGTATGTGTGACTACACCAGGGTATCTGGTCTGGTCATGTGAACAACCCAGTTGTTCAATTCATCTGAAATATTTCACAGATTTTTCTAAATATTTTCTCTAACGCGACTTTTAAGGATAGTACATACACTCCTGGAAATGGAAAAAAGAACACATTGACACCTGTGTGTCAGACCCACCATACTTGCTCCGGACACTGCGAGAGGGCTGTACAAGCAATGATCACACGCACGGCACAGCGGACACACCAGGAACCGCGGTGTTGGCCGTCGAATGGCGCTAGCTGCGCAGCATTTATGCACCGCCGCCGTCAGTGTCAGCCAGTTTGCCGTGGCATACGGAGCTCCATCGCAGTCTTTAACACTGGTTGCATGCCACGACAGCGTGGACGTGAACCGTATGTGCAGTTGACGGACTTTGAGCGAGGGCGTATAGTGGGCATGTGGGAGGCCGGGTGGATGTACCGCCGAATTGCTCAACATGTGGGGCGTGAGGTCTCCACAGTACATCGATGTTGTCGCCAGTGGTCGGCGGAAGGTGCACGTGCCCGTCGACCTGGGACCGGACCGCAGCGACGCACGGATGCACGCCAAGACCGTAGGATCCTACGCAGTGCCGTAGGGGACCGCACCGCCACTTCCCAGCAACTTAGGGACACTGTTGCTCCTGGGGTATCGGCGAGGACCATTCGCAACCGTCTCCATGAAGCTGGGCTACGGTCCCGCACACCGTTAGGCCGTCTTCCGCTCACGCCCCAACATTGTGCAGCCCGCCTCCAGTGGTGTCGCGACAGGCGAGAATGGAGGGACGAATGGAGAAGTGTCGTCTTCAGCGATGAGAGTCGCTTCTGCCTTGGTGCCAATGATGGTCGTATGCGTGTTTGGCGCCGTGCAGGTGAGCGCCACAATCAGGACTGCATACGACCGAGGCACACAGGGCCAACACCCGGCATCATGGTGTGGGGAGCGATCTCCTACACTGGCCGTACACCACTGGTGATCGTCGAGGGGACACTGAATAGTGCACGGTACATCCAAACCGTCATCGAACCCATCGTTCTACCATTCCTAGACCGGCAAGGGAACTTGCTGTTCCAACAGGACAATGCACGTTCACATGTATCCCGTGCCACCCAACGTGCTCTAAAAGGTGTAAGTCAACTACCCTGGCCAGCAAGATCTCCGGATCTGTCCCCCATTGAGCATGTTTGGGACTGGATGAAGCGTCGTCTCACGCGGTCTGCACGTCCAGCACGAACGCTGGTCCAACTGAGGCGCCAGGTGGAAATGGCATGGCAAGCCGTTCCACAGGACTACATCCAGCATCTCTACGATCGTCTCCATGGGAGAATAGCAGCCTGCATTGCTGCGAAAGGTGGATATACACTGTACTAGTGCCGACATTGTGCATGCTCTGTTGCCTGTGTCTATGTGCCTGTGGTTCTGTCAGTGTGATCATGTGATGTATCTGACCCCAGGAATGTGTCAATAAAGTTTCCCCTTCCTGGGACAGTGAATTCACGGTGTTCTTATTTCAATTTCCAGGAGTGTATGTTGCAAAAACTGACACATAATGTCATTCTTATTATGACTATTATCGCAAGTGACTCACTCTTAATGATAGATATACACACCAATTAGTTTTCATTACCTTTTTCTTTATTGTTTTAAATTTTTTTTCCTATTGTTGCAGCTTACGTAACTTCTAATACGCGAACCGAATTTCAGCTGGCGACATACACTGTTACCTGACAAACGCTAAAACCGGTTTGTTACGACTTGGCAACTGCGATTAGGAGACGAATACTCTAGATACAGCAATCAGTCCTTGCTCGAAGTCCATTAAATGCTTTTCATCTGAACAACTTTAAATGGTTGATAATTGAGAGTTGTTGCTATGATATTCATTGAATCACTAGGAATAACATGTTTCCTCTGTTTTTCTCACTGTTTCTTTTAGAGTTACCATTTTTTCTGTTGCTTCCATTTGATGAATTTTTCATATTGTTTTAGTACCCATTGTCCCGCCAATGATTACAAGCAAGAGACAGGCTACAAAACGGCAGGATGTGTAGAATCTCTATGTTCAGTATAGCCTACCTCTGTAACACGTTTCACACTTACCCCATTCAGCATGGTTATGCCATCTACTGGCCTTCGTAGCACCTACATCAGCCATTATTGAGGACAACCCCTTTAGTAGGTAAAATCCTTGTTCACATACCACCTAAAGAAGGAGAAAACGCAATTTATGCAAAACTGGCCCTTTTGCATCATAAACCTTCCATTATTTTCGCAGTTTATGTGTTGGAAAACCTTACAATAACGATAAAAAATACACACAATATATGCCAACTGTAGCCATCAACAGAAAGCGCGTGACGATTATGTCATGTACGAAGTAGTTGCTAAACCATTAGACGAACTTCTAAATAGGGTTCACGTATTCTTAGGTACCATTGAAGCACTTAACGGTACAGACTACAAATCCACTAAGGATAGTGAGTGATACTGCAACATGTAAATAACGATTATCTTCGATCGAAAAGTCGGAAACTTTAAGGCGTTAGCCAAAGGTAAAGCTGGGGTATATTGGATGAATATCGGTAGTTGTTGCAAATAAAAAACGTAACATCGTTGATTTTTGGCGAATCTTGTGTGTACACTGCAGATCAGCATAATTGTAAAAATGAGAGGTAGGAAAAAAGGAGCCATTCATATAAAGGTGAAAAACGCACAAAAGCCACAGTGTAGCACATGTCTGTACCCATCATTAGAATGAATTTAACAGATCATTAATATAGGGATTAATTATGGACAGATCACTTCAGTTTTCAGTCAGCCATATGGCAGTCACTAGTAATTATTTTCTTTTACAAAATCTGTTTTAATTTGCAGCGAATTATTCAAAATATACCGATATTAGAAAGGGTTATGGTACAGTTTTCTGTAGAACCTCGATATTTCTCTGCAACTCATAGAGCTGTCATTTGCTTTACACTGTTTATGTTCCCTGAGCTCATAAATGTACATTTGGGACACAGTATTTATATTTCATGTTTTCATCATAGAAGTATAAAATTCATTTACACATGCTGCAAATTTGGTAGTTGTGTGCACGTACCTTGTCAATACTGAAGAACTCGTCGAGTTGAATATTTGTGTGTGAACCCAATGTAGATAAGTCATATTCTCTGAGGATTCATTTAGATACAGCTGAGATCTGCCTTCACTACACCTAAATTTGTGTTGTGGGCCAACTGCGAGGCTGTTCATTAAGTGTTATTTAGCTTGAATTCTTTTGGCATTTCGTAACAATTATCTCTTTTCACTGTATGCAGCTGTTTTTTGCAAGAACAACCTCAGAGAACTAAGACTGTTATTTGTTGATGCGGTTATTTATACCGTTAACAGGGGCGTTGCTATAAGTCTTCAGTAGACGCTACATCAACTTCTAACAATGTGTCCCAGTTATGAGCGAAATACGGACTTCTGTTTCGCCTCAGTGCATATACTGTATCTCTACAGGATGTTTCACAATTTGTGTCATATGCTTCTAGGTGTTGTAGAGGGAATTAATAAATAAAGTGTTGGTAAGTAAATGTCCGGTTTGGATAAAGAGTAAGTTTCAAGATCAGATCACTTTCAAATCTTATTCCTCACGGTACGGAAGGCAATGGTACAGCTTCACAACACACGAATCGAGAACGTTTTCCAGATAGCCTCAGCCCATCATACTCCTCTCCTGACTGACTATAACAACGCCTGCGAATATCTGGTACGTTCGCAATTTAGGAGCGTCGACTATGGTGCTCCACGGACGTGCACTAGGCTTTGTGGACCGTGAGTATAAAAGCATGCTTCGCATATACACCTTGTGCGACGAACAATAGCGTCAGTACAGGCAGCAGATCCTGTCGTCCACACAGGTCAGAGCTTATTGTCTGCGCTATGTGCTTTCTGTGAAGTGGGAGATTTGAAAGTGATCCGATCTCCTAATTAATTTTACACCAGGATGGTACAATTCTGGATTTGGATTCCTCATAAGACCTTTATCAATTCAGTACTCCCAACAGCTGCTATCAGCCTGCAACAGGATTATAAAATGCCGTGTATATTCGACAAGCGCCGCGCGGGGTAGCCGAGCGGTTTAAGGCGTCTTGTCACGGTCCACGCGGCTTCCCCCGTCGGAGGTCCAAATCCTCCCAAGGACATGGGTGCGTGTGTCGTCCTTAGCTTAAGTTAGTTGAAGTTAGATTAGGTAGTGTGTAAGCTTAGGGACCGATGGCCTCAGCGGTTTGATCCTATAAGACCTTACCATAAATTTCCAATTTCGAATTCAGCAAGCAATTAGTTTGTTTACAACGATCTGTATATAATAAATAACATTACTTTTAACAGGAACATGCTATAATTCTGAGCTCCGAAGCCCTTATAAAGCGAAATTTTATTATTAGAGATAGAACAAATAATCAGTAAAATAGAATAATGTGAAATCTGAAGACCATAGGTAGATGAACTGCATTCTTGGCAGTGTCACTTTAAGGAATTTGAGCAGAGAGGAAATCTGGTGTCGTCATTACGCGAAACCCAGTTTACGTTGCTAAATTTGGCGTTATAATATCATATTTTGGGACATCCACGAACATTCACGAGCAATATTATTCTTATTGGTGCGTCTTGGAACTATAGCCCTGCCGTATTTGCGTATAGAGTCCCTCGTGGAGTTTGTGGACGACAGTAAAATCCAATCCACAGACCCAACAGTGATGAAGTATAGCTGCGTGTTATTAGTTTTAAACTGCGAACATTTCTTAGTAGAAGCGTATCTTGGATAGAGTAACGAATTCTCTCTCATACGACCAGATATGCTTAAACAGCAAAACTTTTGCTTTGGTTCATGAAGCATAATACTAAGATATAAAACTCTCAGACCTTTTCACAGTACCATGCGCAATGGCGGTGAATAGTCTGCTGACATGTTTGCAGAAAGCTTCAGTGAGACG
This sequence comes from Schistocerca americana, assembly GCF_021461395.2. NCBI lineage: Eukaryota > Metazoa > Arthropoda > Insecta > Orthoptera > Acrididae > Schistocerca > Schistocerca americana. Next base: position 971,997,874 of record NC_060130.1, on the reverse strand, counting down.
GAGAAACTTATACAGCAAGGATCAATTACATCTACAGAGTATTGTCAACTCTGCTCCCATTACTCTTTAAGTTTTTAATTATTCTACGATGACGAAATACGACATTAATTTCCGTAGAATTTATACTTGATTCAGAACGTACACGTAAAGAAACCTTTTATCACATTTACTCATAAAGGTGCACCTCCAGGCAATGCGCACCGAAATGAACTATGATGAAACAGTAGATATGTACTTTACTTATGGTCTGGCGACTGATTCTCTGTACTTTAGTTTGCCGCCAGGAGGTAGAGTCCTGTGTTCAAGTTTCGGTATAACGAAGGAAGGCTCTATCGTAAGGACACGCTGCAGAACAGAGTCTTGTCTTCTTGCTGAATCAGGATTTCCAGTAATTCTCAGCTGCTTTGTATTCGAAAAAATTTTTGAGTAATTATCCACACACACACACACACACACACACACACACACACACACACACACACACATCTTTGTAATGAGCGGTATTTAGGATGTGTTTCATTTCAACATTCCATTACATTAGGCCTTGTCCATATGATTTCAGATACATCACAGTATTTCACTGTAATAGATGTCTTATATTCTATCTAACTTGCAGCACTTTTTATATAATAAAAAGAAACTACTTGGGGTGAGTTCTCCTGGAAATGAGGCATACATTTCTTTGTACGTGTCCGCCGCATATTGTCAACATGAACAACATGAAGCTTGTACACAGCTTCTTATTCCAACTGCTACGCAAGGCTCCCTGTTCCAATCACAATCATCTGCCAAAGCTATTTCTCACAAAGAAAAGTCTTTGACATAAATTATTGATTAAAAATTGGCCATGCCAAAAACGTAAGTATACTTTTCGTCTCCAAATTACCTGCAGGTGACATTTCCATACACATTGTAAACTCGCCCAGTGAGAGAAATGACGATCTAATTTTGTGGAACAGTATTTCAGTGAGGAACCGCAAGAGATTTTTGAAGACGGGCTTGCTGCCTAATTACAAGTAAACTGTGAAGTGTTGTTGTCGATGGACTAGGATTTGCACCTGAATTAGATTCCTATGGTCGGTACAACCTTGACTGAATTTAATTTTTGGTATTCTAGTTGTGGCTTCCCGTTACAGTTGTGTTCTGTCATGCTTCAGTGGCTATAGATTAAAACTATTAGAACTGCAGAGGAGAGTTCCCAGGATCGTTTCTGCCTCCGAAACTGTACTCTCTGTCCATCTCCCCCTGTGCCTCTCTCTCTCTATGTGCTCTTTCCCTCTCTCTGTCCATCTGCTAATCCACCCTCACACCACCAATCTCTGCCCATCTCATTCTCATCCCTCTAAGTACATATCTTCCCTCCCATTTTTCGTCTTATTGTCCCTCTGTCTGTCTGTCTCCTCCTCTTCCACCTCTCTGTCCATCTTGTCCTTTCACTCTCTCTGTCTCTCTCCTCCTCCCTTCTCCCTCTGTCCATCTTATTCTCATCCATTTCTCTGTCTGTCTCCTCCTCTCCTCTTTCTCTCTACATCACCTTACGTACCGTTTCTCTGACCACTTACGACTCTCCTTATCTCTCTCCACCTTCTCTTCCTTCCACTATCCGTCAATGTCTTGCTTCCCTGTTTTTGTCTACCATCTACTCTTTCCTTTCACTGTGAATCTGCTCCTCCCAACTCTTTTCATCCTCTCCCTCCCCTCTGTTCATCTCCTCTATCCCCTCTTAGTCCATCTTCTCCTCCTCCACAACTATATCCTCCTCACTCGCTCGAAATCCAGCTCCCCCTTTCCATTTCTCTGTCCACCTTGTCTTCTTCCCCTCATCTGCCCATCAGATTCTCCCCTTTCTCTCTCTACCCATCTCTTCATCCTCAGTCCTTCTGTCCATCTGCTCCTACTCCCATTCTGTCAACTTTCCCCTCCCTTCTCTCGGTCCATCTGCTTCTCCCTTTATCTGTGTCCATCTCCTCCTTCCCACCTTTCCGTCTTTCCATCTCCTCCTCATCTTCTCCCCCTCGTTATCACCCGACCCCAACTAGTGATTGCTGGGTTTTCCTGCACAGCATATCTTCCCACATGGCAAGTAGTATGTGTGCTAAGTTTCGTTGAAATCGAACCAACGGTTCAGGATTAACTGTTTACCCATGGCTTTGCCCGCATATGCACAAGACACATGAGGGTTAGTTATAAATTAAACTAGCACTGCTTGAGATGGCCCCCCATGAGTGATCGTAGGACAATGAAACTTTGTGGAAACATCTATAAGGACATGCTGAAGAGTACTAACGAATAAACCATTGAAAGATGCATGTTTAAATTTCGACATGAGAGGGTAACACTTCTTGTCATTGCATGCCATGTTAACCTTCGAGAATAAAAACGTTGCCCGGTTTGACGACCATCTGCAGCCACGATAGCTTGGATCTTTGTACCGATACCATTTCACAATTGTTCACAGCACCTTTTGAACGGTGGACTATGGAATGTTCAACTGTCGTGACACTGCTCGGGCTCTGCTTGAATATTGCACATTTCGTCCAGCATTCTAAGCCATGCCGGGGTAACTTCAACATTTAGGGCGCAGTTGGCCGTCGGCCATTACCAGGGGCAATTCTCAGATCGCCAGTTCGTTCGAACTTCCGAATCATGGTCTTCATCCCATGAGAAAGAGGACGTCTATTTACGAGAACAGCAGCACTGTTTCCGTTGTTTTGATAAAAACTTATACGAGTAAATGCGTGTTCACCTTGTCCAGGCCCATGCTGACTATCTGCAACTGCAATACACACTGAAGCTTGTGTTTCAACCTAACGTCGCCGTACCTATACCGGCGTCAAACGGAAAATCATAGTACTACAGCTAGTATCAACGCAAATCCTGCATGTCACAGTCTGAACATCATTCCTGTATAGTTGGGTATCCATACGGTAAATATTTTTCCTTCTATGCTGAATCAGGTAGTGAAAGTTTATTTATATCCACTGAAAATATTTCACGCAGATTAACGTGTTTCACACATACACAGTGTTTCCCAGTTCCCTTAGAATTTTAGCTATGAAAAATAAGAGTCACAGGGTGTGTTCAAAAATTCATTTTATTTATTTATAATAGCCTGACGCTGAACCAAAACACAGCTGAAATCTTTTTAAAAGCGTTTTTGTCAGTTAGATTAGTCCTTTTTTGGAGTTGCTTTTATTACTGCAGTACAATTTTCATGGCAGTCCTTCATTGCCTACTTCTATTTGGGGAACTACTAGAGATAGGCTATGGGCAAATGCGGCGAACACGCTGGGTAATCAAGGACTGTGATGTATTTACTGGTCAAACAGCCGCGCACAATCTTTTGTTTGTGGGCTGGGGTGCCGTCATGGAGGAGCAAGCAGGAGCCTGGGTTTCGGTATTCGGGTCGAATTCGACGAATTCTCCCCCATAGCCGCTGAATGACTCAAAACACTTGATATGGCCTCCTTACGACACTATAATTTTCCAGCAAGTGTTAGACACTTAGTGTTGTATTCGCGACCAGGATACCTGATGCAGAAATACTAGTAGCTAGAGTCGTTAGACCTTCTGCACAACTGGTTTGCAGACCTCGAGGATCGTAAGACCTAACTCGCCACGAGATAGCATTGCAGTTGGGAATTTCACGGAAGGAGCTCTAATGACACTAGGAGAAAGTATGTATATGTAAACATATGTACCTGTAACGCTAGCAAATTTTGCCCTGTGGTTGCGTTTTGAAGCAATTCAGTGTTTATGGTGTCATATTTCCTGAAATATGTGTCGTACAATATTATAACTTTGCAGGTATATGCCCAACGAAATGTGTTGCGAGTAGAGTTTGTAGACAAGAACTAATAAATTAAAACGTCATGAATGATGCGACAGTTTTTTAAGCATCTCAGTGTTTATGACGTCGTATATCCTGAACAACGCACCGTAGAGTGATATATTTTTGTAAGCACATTCAATGGTATATTTGAATATATCTGTGAAATTTTTCCTTCATAGTGGACTAGTCACATACTATTTTGACGAAAAAATTTCCGCCGTTTTACTGTAAATTATGTATTTATTTCACAAAAACATTATTTCAGCTTTTAGCCATTCTCAAGTGCATGATGAATTGTAGCGATATATCTGCTTGTCTGTGATCTTTCGTCGTCGAAAAAACGTATCTCTCGGCGTATAGATCAGTTGTTGTATTACAGCATTTGAGTACGTATCGAAGATACATAGTATGGCAGATATTGTGCACAGTGAGCGACAATTAATACGCAGTATGGCGTATTTAACAGCAAATACCTCCCTGTGATCAGCATTCATCACTTCTGTGCTACAGTGTGTCGAGTGTTGCTTCGTCTGAAAAAATAAAAGTCCTCTACAAACTACTTCTTTAAGGATAATGCCGCACGAAGGCGGAACGCATAGTTAAGTAGTACGAACTATAGTATCCTGACAGACGGTGTCCAGCAAGAATGACAAGTCATCAAGTGTGACAAAAATTGTTATTGAAGGGTCACAGAAACAATACGCTGGGAGTAAGGAGTAAGCCGGCAACGAAAGGAGCGAACCGAAAAGATGTATCAGCTTTACTCAGATCCAGCATGTTAGCTCCAGCGAAATAGAGAGTGCCCCTGGAATAAGTCAGACCAGCATTGGTCGTATTCTGCGCCCAGTTTCCGCGTGTATCACGCGTCATTTCACCAGCAGATTAAGCAGCACGACTACAGAACACGCATGCAATTCTGTCCCTCGGTTTTGAGGCGACGTATGGACCATATGTCCTTTCTTGTAAGAATTCTCTTCACCGATAAAGTTTCCTTTACATTTCGTGTAAAGCAGGATGTAGGCGATATGCTAATGGCTGCCGGCCGCGGTGGTCCCGCGGTTCTAGGCGCGCAGTCCGCAACCGCGCAACTGCTACGGTCGCAGGTTCGAATCCTGCCTCGGGCATGGACGTGTGTGATGTCCTTAGGTTAGTTAGGTTTAAGTAGTTCTAAGTTCTAGGGGACTGATGACCACAGCTGTTAAGTCCCATATTGCTCAGAGCCATTTGAACCATTTGCTAATGGCTGCTGAGAACCCACACTGGCCGAGGCAGGTTGAACGTACGCCAAATTTGTTCCACTCGACGTTTCTCTGGGTAAACTCAAGGTGAGTTCCGACGACCCAGAAAGACATTGTAGCAGCATATACAATGATATCGAAGGAATCACTTCAGTGCCGAAGTCCATCTATCAGCGAGCATAAATGTCTATTGTAGAAGATGATCATTTCGTACGCTTGTTGCCATACACAGAGTTTTAAAGAAGTTTTTGTGACCTAATTATTTTTATTTTTTTCTGTTGTTGTTGATGTGGTAATTTTGCGTGTTATGACATTAAAAGCTTGATGTGAAATTGTTATTAAACAGTGCTTATTCTTCAGGTCCCTGTTTTACAGACCCGTTCGTTATTTGACTTGCGCTTTCGTTACAAGGCTCAGGTAGAAACAAGAGAAGAGCTGCTACTGTAGTTCAATAGCGAATCATACTTAGAAGTCACGTGCTTTACCTTCCATGTGATGTATCGGTCCAAGTCTGATTGGTATCGGTTATAATCTTGCCTATTTTACACCACTTTTGTAAGCTGCTTCGAGCAGGGGCGCCTGATCAACGTGGCGCAACTGATCCGTAAAACAAAATTAAGTTCCGCGTATGACAGCAATCCGTTGCATGTTCAAAACAGAAAAACCCAAGTTCTAAACATTGTGATTTCTCCGGAACTATGAATCGGATTTTGATGAGTGAAACTCCTCTGAACTCTTCTATTCCGGAACTGCGACACCAGAAACAGAAAATACTATAATTCTGAGTGTAAAAGGAAGCTGGTGCGAATATCTCTTTAAGTAATATGTGTATTAAAGGAGATTATAGGAAATTTAGTGAAGACTTTTTCAGAAGTCACTTGGTGAGGACGTAATTACAATACTTCAAACGGTTTGGGAAATACCTGACGTAATAACTTAATCACACTGCGCATTCCTATCCAGTATTCCATCTTATCGGATAATTATTGTCTGAGGTGGCATAAACCTTAGAGCTCCCGCAAAGTGAGAAATCATCGGATCCAATTTACTCCTGTGGTGAGCGCGACGATCGTCCGCCACGAATATCGAAGGCGTACTTTCATCATTCCTCTTTCAAACGAGAGATCGATGGCGGGCCACGTCTACATTTAGCCGAGATGTTTAATTTTGAAATTACACAGAAACTAAATACAATTCGTTGCCCTTGTCTCTCCTCACTGAGCATCGATTTTGCTGATATTTTAAACCTTAGGTTCTGCCCATAGTAATCAAATGATTACGAGCGATCGTTGATCTAGTAAGGCTACTATTTTAATTATATACATTAGCCACCATTATTGGTTAATTTCAAACAAAGCCTTATTCCTAACACAACGTCGTTCCAACTAAATACAAATGACATCATAAACATAGTATCAGGTAACTATGCTCACAGCTGTTGCCAAATTACGTATGCAGAACAAATACGGCATTCTGCAGTCGCGCGCATGAAGACTGACAATGGCGAGTTCATACTTTTTCCTATGCACAGGAATACAACAAATCAATGTGATTTATACCGAGGTGACAAACCTCCTAATATCGTGTCCCGCCTCCTTTCGCCAGTGTAGTGCAGTAACTCGGCGTGGCAGGTACTCAACAAGTCGTTAAAACATTGAGCCATGCTACGCCTGCAGCCATCCATCATACCGATAGTGTTGCAGTTGCACGATGTTGTGTCCTAATCGACCACTCGATTATGTACCACAAATGTTCAATGGGAGTCACGTCGGGCCATCTGGGTGACCGTATCATTCATTCAAATTGTCCATAATGTTCTTCAAATCAGTCGCGAACAAGTATGGTGTGGTGACATGACGTAGTGTCATCCATAAATGTTCCATAGTTGTTTAGGAATAAGATGTCCATGCATGGCTGCAAATGGTCTGCAAGTAGCCGGTCGTAGCTATTTCTAGGTAAAGATGTGTTCAGTTGTATCAGAGGACCCGGTCAATTCCATCTACACACAGCCTACACCATTATGTAGCCACTATTAGCTTGCACAGTGACCCGTTGACAACTTTGGTCCACAGCTTCGTGGGATCAGTGCTACATTCGAACCCTACTATCAGCTCTTGTCAACTAAATGTCGAAGCTCACCTGACCAGGCCACAGTTTTGCAGTCCCTTAGGGTCCAATCGATATGGTCACGGGAACAGGAGAGATGCAATAAGCAATGTCGAGCTGTTAGAAAAGACACTCTCGTCGGTCGTCTGCTGCCTTAGTCCTTTAAGGCCAAATTTCGCCGCACTGTTGTGAAGTATACGTTCGCAGTACGTCCCACATTGATTCCTTCTATTATTTCACGCAGTTTTCCTTATATGTTACCACTGACAACTCTACACAAAAGACGGTAGAGGTGGCCGAGCGGTTCTAGGCGCTACAGTCTGGAACCGCGCGTCCGTTACGGTCGCAGGTTCGAATCCTGCCTCGGGCACGGATGTGTGTGATGTCCTTAGCTTAGGTAAGTTCAGGTAGTTCTAAGTTCTAGGGGACTGATGACCTCAGATGTTAAGTCACATAGTGCTCAGAGCCATTTGAAGCATTCTACGCAAAAGCCGCTGCTCTCAGTCGTTAAGTGAAGGACGTCGGCCACTGCGTTGTCCGTGGTGAGAGCCAACACCTGAAATTTAGTATTCTCGGCTCACTCTTGACACTGTGGATGTTCGATTACTGAATCCCCTAATGATATCCGTAATGGAATGTCTCATGCATCGAGCTCCAACTACCGTTCTGCGTCGAAGTCTGTTAAATCAAGTCGTGCGGTCATAATCATGTCGGACACCTTTTCACAAGAATCATCTGGTATAAGCAACAGATCGGCCAATACACTGCCTTTTTATACCTTGTGTACGCGGTACTAACTCCTTGAGTATACGTGAATATCGCTATCCCATGATTTTCGTCACCGAAGTGTATATTTAGTTTGAAACTTCCTGGCAGATTAAAACTGTGTGCCCGACCGAGACTCGAAGTCGGGACCTTTGCCTTTTCGTAGGCAAGTGCTCTACCATCTGAGCTACCAAAGCACGACTCACTCCCGGTACTCACAGCTTTACTACTGCCAGTATCTCGTCTCCTACCTTCCAAACTTTACAGAAGCTCTCCTGCGAACCTTGCAGAAATAGCACTCCTGAAAGAAAGGATATAGCGGAGACATGGCTTAGCCACAGCATGGGGGATGTTTCCAGAATGAGATTTTCACTCTGCAGCGGAGTGTGCGCTGATATGAAACTTCCTGGCAGATTAAAACTTTGTGCCCGACCGAGACTCGAACTCGGGACCTTTGCCTTTTCGCGGGCAAGTGCTCTACCATCTGAGCTACCAAAGCCAGGAAGTTTCATATCAGCGCACACTCCGCTGCAGAGTGAAAATCTCATTCTGGAAACATCCCCCAGGCTGTGGCTAAGCCATGTCTCCGCTATATCCTTTCTTTCAGGAGTGCTAGTTCTGCAAGGTTCCCAGGAGAGTTTCTGTAATGTTTGGAAGGTAGGACACGAGATACTGGCAGAATTAAAGCTCTGAGTACCGGGAGTGAGTCGTGCTTTGGTAGCTCAGATGGTAGAGCACTTGCCCGCGAAAAGGCAAAGGTCCGAAGTTCGAGTCTCGGTCGGGCACACAGTTTTAATCTGCCAGGAAGTTTCATATCAGCGCACACTCCGCTGCAGAGTGAAAATCTCATTCTTGATATGTTTAGTTTGCTCGACGGCGTATTTGGGTCATACCCCATGATTTCCTCTTTATTTTCCATTTCAAGCACGATCTTACATCATCATATGTACACATGAAATGTCTGTTTCGTTCAAGATGGTCATTAATGGTAAGTAATGAATCTTAATAAAATAATATATAGCATGAATTGAATCACGACGTCTATTAATCGATTAAAAGACGCTTTCACGCCAAAAAGAGGCTGGTGAAGTACGTTAGGAAACGGACATTTTAACAGACTATCCTAACGTAGCGCAGAGTGTGAAATATTATATTAGTAAACTGTGTAGTGTTGGAGCTCTAAGCATAGCTGAGACTAAATGCAATTTGAGTTTCAGTAAGTGGAGCTGGCAGAACTGAATGTGTACAGCGACAGCCCAGAAAAGTTAGCGGAGTCTGTGTCACTTTGGGCAACTGCTTTCTCATTCTGGAGAGCTGTTCCAGCCAGCGGAGGGCGGCAGTGTGGGGTTGAAGGATTATGATCACACTAGTGATTCATCTCCAAAGTGCGATGTGGGACGGAGGGGGCGGTAATTTGTGGAAGTCTGCGGCGCGGCGCGGCCGGCAGATGGAGCGCCTGTGCCTGGTATTGAGTTGGCCGCGGACGGGAGGGGCTTAATAGCCGCGCTGTCTCTGGAGAACTGGCACCCTGCCCATAGTCCGCCGGCCGCCGTCCGCATCGCCTCCTCGCCGTCTCTCCCAGCACAGCCTGTTGCACTCGCAAACGGATAATGCTTACAGTCTGACAGCAAGCAAATTTTTACTGAGATTCGACATAGCTTTAACACGCTCTCCAGGTAAGGATACGTTCTTGAAGGAGGTGCTGAACTACAAAAGTTATTTCTAAGGACATAACGGTTGCACATTCAGTACGTTGGTCTCACTTTCAAAGACGACGTTATTGAGTCAAGTTGAAGCAAATGCTGTGATTTAGTACATATTGCCAAGTTACGTAAAGGTGACAGAGCAGTTTGTGCCCATTATGGAAAATTTGGTCATTAAAACCGTAAATTTCCGAATAGTCGGCATCAACAAACTGTCGGGAGTCTATGCGCAAGACAGACCAGGAAGTGCACCTGGACAGGGAAAGTCTGTGGTACGTAACAGAACTATAATGACTACGCTGCTTAATAGCCAAGCTTCTGACCAGGAAGTAGAAGAAAGAACTTTCAAAATTCATCTTCTCATAATCCTGGGAAATGTCTGACATCTTGAATATGCAATAAGGAAACATGTGTATGCGAGCGCAGTAGAAGTGAGTAATAAAATCAATATTTCTGTAGTGGAGGACGACGGTTCAATCCCGTGTCCGACCAACCTGATTTAGGTTTTCCGTGATTTCCCTAAATCGCTTCAGGCAAATGCCGAGGTGGTTCCTCTGTAAGGGCCCGGCCGACTTCCTTCCCCATCCTTCCTTAATCCTATGAGACCGATGACCTCGCTGTTAGGCCTCGTCCCCCAAACAATCCAACCAAACCCATCCTGTACTGGTTCCAGTTAGTCACTCTGTCACAAAATCTTGTGGAGGTCGAGATCTTGAAAACCGGACGGTATCTGGAAGAGCCAAGGAAGAGAGAAAAATTTTGTAGTTTTGCCGCATGTGACAAGCTAATATACATTGGACTAAGTATGGCTCCCAGGTGATGGGAGGTTATTGCTGCAATATTTAAAAGTTTTTCCTTGCGATTTTTTAATTGTAAAACTGTAGTGTCATTTGAATGGAAATTGCAGTCTTTTAAATTGGAATGGCAGTTAAGTACATCTACACCTACATTTATACTCCGCAAGCCACCCAACGGTGTGTGGCGGAGGGCACTTTACGTGCCACTGTCATTACCTCCCTTTTCTGTTCCAGTCGCGTATGGTTCGTGGGAAGAACGACTGTCTGAAAGCCTCCGTGCTCGCTCGAATCTCTCTAATACTACGTTCGTGATCTACTCGGGAGGTATAAGTAGGGGGAAGCAATATATTCGATACCTCATCCAGAAACGCACCCTCTCGAAACCTGGCGAGCAAGCTACACCGCGATGCAGAGCGCCTCTCTTGCAGAGTCTGCTACTTGAGTTTGCTAAACATCTCCGTAACGCTATCACGGTTACCAAATAACCCTGTGACGAAACGCACCGCTCTTCTTTGGAACTTCTCTATCTCCTCCGTCAACCCGATCTGGTTAGGATCCCACACTGATGAGCAATACTCAAGTATAGGTCGAACGAGTGTTTTGTAAGCCACCTCCTTTGTTGATGGACTACATTTTCTGAGGACTCTCCCAATGAATCTCAACCTGGTACCCGCCTTACCAACAATTGATTTTATATGATCATTCCACTTCAAATCGTTCCGCACGCATACTCCCAGATATTTTACAGAAGTAACTGCTACCAGTGGTTGTTCCGCTATCATATAATCATACAATAAAGTATCCTACCTTCTATGTATTCGCAATACATTACATTTGTCTATGTTAAGGGTCAGTTGCCACTCCCTGCACCAAGTGCCTATCCGCAGCAGATCTTCCTGCATTTCGCTACAATTTTCTAATGCTGCAACTTCTCTGTATACTACAGCATCATCCGCGAAAAGCCGCATGGAATTTCCGACACTATCTACTATGTCATTTATGTATATTTTGAAAAGCAATGGTCCCATAACACTCCCCTGTGGTACGCCAGAGGTTACTTGAACGTCTGTAGATCAGTGGTATCCTGAGGACAAATAGTGTGTGGGCAGCCGCTGTAGCCGAGCAGTTCTAGGCGCTTCAGTCCGGAAACGAGCTGCTCCCACGGTCGCAGGTTCGAATCCTGCCTCGGGCATGGATGTGTGTGATGTTCTTAGGTTAGTTGGGTTTAAGTAGTTCTAAGTCTACGGGACTGATGGCCTCAGATGTTAAGTCCCACAGTGCTTAGAGCCATTTGAACCATTTTGAACAAATAGTGTGTGCCCTTTGTACTTTCCATTCACAAATTCGGCTTCGATGATGTTATTCGACAGCTGTTTGACGATTATCCTTGTTACATTACACAGTTTTGGTGAGTTGAGATTTCTGAGAAATAAGATCGGAGATCCAGTTTTAAGTTGAAGGCAGTGTAATAGCATTCCAGGTACTTGCGAAGAATTTAGAATTTCTGTCGAGTGTTTCACACTTTCTTCAACGTTTATCATCGTATCGTTCGATTTGTATATCCTTTTTCGAGAGTTTTCTTTTGAAAATTAAAGGTGATATCGTCGACAATATTATCTTTAGTTGCCAAAAGTTCCCTTGCAAGTAGCCAGTCCGTATTGATATAGTTGTAGCCAACGTTTGGATAAATTTGGTCTATGAGTTTCTTTTCAGCAGTGGCTGTGTTGAGGATAACACTGTTGAGTTTAATGTGTCCGATCGTCTGGTCAGCAGGGTATGGGCCTTCGCCTATTTATGAAAGTTGTTGAGCAAAATGTGCCGATGTTTCGCCTGTCGATAGCTCTCATATTTTTTGTTAGTGGCATTACTTGCGTGTGTGACCAGAGTTGTGTTTTTGAAGCATTCATTGATCCCGCCTGCTGGTGTTGACTTGGGTAGAACTGGAAGTGTTTTTCGAAAATCAGCTGAGCATATGAGTAGAGCTCCTCCTACCACTTCAGAGTTCCCTCACAAGCCTGTCCATGGCTTCGAGTGAATTTCTTATGTGCAATTGTGCCTTCGTCTCAGAAAATAACTTTATCTTGCTTTAGAAGTTCATCTCGTCTAGATGCTCTTGAGATTTCATGTACCGGGAATTGTTCTTCGACTATTTTCAGTGGTAGTTGTAAGGCGGAATGGGCGGTTCATCCTTCTCCATAACTGTGGGTGCAATGTCGTATGATCCAAGTGCAGTGCGTTGTATAGCACGTATTTTCGCCAGCAGTAGATTTGTTAGAAATGTTTTCCCGGTGCCGAATGGTGCGTCCAAGTAAACAATTCCGCCAGTGTTGTTGCCGATACGGCCTATGATAACACTGTAAATTTCCTTTCGATTGTCAGTGAGATGTGGTTTGTTTTGAGCAATGTACTGAAGCAATTCGATAATGTTATAGCTTTTTTCCCTTTGTAATTTTAAAAATTTAGCGCACTGATACTGTCTTTTCATGGTGCCTGCATCTCAAGTTGCACTGAGATCTGGTTGCTTATAGCTAAACATGTATCTTCTTGGCGAAAGAGTGTTTCATTGAAGATGTCGGCGTCAAATTCAATGGTCATTTCAGGATGAGCTTGTCGGATCTGATACAGTTCGTCACCACTCATACTCTCTTTGAAAGAGTCCCATAGCTTTTTTGGATTCGATGGGTAACATTTTTTAGAATTACGGCGAATTAATCTCTTTGTTCAAATGGTTCAAACGGCTGTAAGTACTATGGGACTTAACATCTGAGGTTATCAGTCCCCTAGACTTAAAACTAACTAACCTAAGGACATCACACATATCCATGCCCGAGGCAGGATTCGAACCTGCGACCTTGGCAGCCGCGTGGTTCCGAACTGAAACGCCTAGAAACGCTCGGCCACAGCGGCCGGCAGTCTCTTTGTTCTGGGGCGGCCGTGATTGAGGCTCCTTGTGGTTTTAATTCCTAGTGGATGTCGTAGTCCTAAGCGTTGGCATGCTTTTCTGTACGTCTGACATAGGTTATCGTCAACAGTCCCGAGCCGGCCAAAGTGGCCGAGCGGTTCTAGGCGCTTCAGTCTGGAACCGCACGACCGCTACGGTCGCAGGTTCGAATCCTGCCTCGGGCATGGATGTATGTGATGTCGTTAGGTTAGTTAGGTTTAAGTAGTTCTAAGTTCTAGGGGACTGATGACCTCAGATGTTGAGTCTCATAGTGCTCAGAGCCATTTTGAACTGTCCCGAGATCTGTGAAAGTTGTTGGTCCCTGTATTTCGTGTAGCAACATCGGGAGTTAGAAACATTCGGCGGTGTTACGATGTACTGTGTGTACTCGGATTAGTGCGCCAGTTTTCAGTATTCCTGGATGATCTGCTACTGGAATTCCTAGTTTTCGTAGTTGGTAGATTTATTTTTGTGTTCCACGCGTAACAGGCAGTGGTGGATGGATCCGTTTAGCACAGTCGGTAAAAAGCTGTCAATGATGTTAGCTGAAGTGGTTCGCTTGCAATTTTAATGGCGGTGTCTTTTGTGAAGTAAATTCTCTGTGCATTCTCCAAATGTACGACTCGATTTTACACAGATGGTTAACGTTCGTGTACAGGAAAGCAGAGTATCCGCCACGCTCCTTCATTGCTGTTGATGTATCTTCCCATTTGGTACATGAGGATATCGTCGTTTCTGTTTTGTTGTTCGCTGTCGTTGGCTATTTGAAATATTGCCATGGCACTGCCTTTGTTCAAATACTTACAGACATACCGCATGGATTTCATTAAATTGAAGAGCTCTATGTTTATGTGTGCATGGAACATTTTGGAAAGTACGATAATGATGGAAGCTGAAGAAATAAATTAAAATTTGTTCCACGGCCGGGACTCGAACCCTGGTCTCGAGGAAAATTTAAATGTAAGATATATTTTGGAAAGTACTGTGTTCTATGGTACTACCCACTGATTACATATTTCCAGTTCTTAGCTGCCTCGTTCTCGTATTTTTGCTGCGAAGCCACCGTTTTTGAGTAATCGTCTTCTGTATTAGGGGTAGCTATCACCTCTGGTTTGTGTGTCGTCTAAGTATGGTTTTAGGTAGTTTTTGTGCGTTATCTATCACTCAAGCATGGCTAATTGGGGTTTAATGGCGCGCGTGGTCATTGAACCATGTTTTTCACTACTATGTCGTATAGTTCCTGATCATTCTGTAGATTGGGAAACTCAGCTTTGCTGATTCTGTCGATATCAGTTGAATGAATTCTGTCGTGTAGCCATATGAGATTGTGTGAGTGAGCGAATTCTCGTTTTTGCTATTCGATTGTGTACATCCAGTATCTAACGGTACGAAAGACGTGGTATTTTGTGGTGACTTCAATAAACCTCATTTGTTTTTGACGTAAATCTCGGGGTATTATGTCGTATCGAAGCATGGGGGGTTCACCGTATCTTAATTGTTCTTTGATTTCTGGTCACGACGAGTTGCAATCCGAATGTTATGAAGAGGTCAGGTCGTCCATATTTTCTTATGTAGATCATGGCATCTTGAGCGTGTTCGTGCATGTGTCTCGGACTTCCTATGTATGATGAGGGCCATGCTACCACTATTCCAAAGCCGTGAATGTTTCCATCATTTGTGACTGCGTCTCGAAGGTGGACGTATTATTCTGTGCATAGTTTATCCTGATCCAGTCTTATATAAACCATCCGTTTCCCTTTTATTTTTGCCTACATATCTACCAGCAACTGCAGGAATAAATGGCGAGTGTTTGGAATGTGACTGTATGTTTCAATGTCTCTGGTCATTACGCGATATGCTTAGAACTCATTGGAAGTGACCCTTTTTGTTTGTTTCTACGTCTGTTTCAGGTTGGATATGTTTCTCTTTTACATAATATCCGTCCTCTCCTTGCAGAAATATTAATGAATATTGAAAGCCATTACATGAGCAGTGTATCTCTCTGCCAATATGGTCCATTTCATCTCTTCCGCGTAATACAATTCCACTGAATCGCAAAGGAAACTGGTATAGGCATTCGTATTCAAGTACAGAGATGTATAAACAGGCAGAAGACAACAAGTGTCTATATACGACAAGAAGCGTCTGACGAAATTGTTAGATGGGTTACTGCTGCTACAATGGCAGCTTATCAAGATTTAAGTGACATTGAAAGTCGTGCTATAGTCGGCGCACGAGCGATGGGACAAAACATCTCCGAGCTAGCGATGAAGTGAGGATTTTCCAGTACGACCATTTCACGAATGTGCCGTGAATATCATGAAAGCGCTAAAACATCAAATCTCCGACATGGCTGCGGACTGAAAAAGATCATGCCAGAACGAGACCAACGACGACTGAAGAGAACCGTTCAGCGTAGCAGAAGTGCACGATTTCCGCAAATTGCTGCAGATTTCAATGCTGGGGCATCAACAAGTGTCAGAGTGCGAACCATTCAACGGAACATCATGGATATGGGCTTTCGGAACCGAATGCCCACTCCTGTAGCCTTGACGACTGCACGACTCAAAGCTTTACGCCTCGCCTGGGTCCGTCAACACCGACATTGAACTGTTGATAACTGGAAACATGTTGCCTGGTCGGACGAGTCTCGTTTAAAATTGTATCGAGTGGATGAACGTATACGTTTATGGAGACAATCTCCTGAATCCGTGGACCCTGCATGGCAGTAGGAGATCGTTCAAGCTGGCGGAGGCTCTGAAATGGTGTGAGACGTGTGAAATTGGAGTGATATGGGACCCGTGATACGTCTAGATACGACTATGACAGGTTATACGTAAGTAAGCATCCTGTCAGATCACCTGCACCCATTCATGTCCATTGTGCATTCCGACGGACTTGGGCAATTCCAGTACGAAAATGCGACACCCAAAAGTCCACAATTGCAACAGAGTTGTTCCAGGTACACTTTTCTGAGTTTAAACACTTCCGCTGGATACCAAACTCCCCAGACATGAACATTATTGAGCATATCATGGATGCCTTTCAACGTGCTCTTCAGAGCTACCAAACTCCCCAGACATGAACACTATTGAGCATATCTGGGATGCCTTTCAGCGTGCTGTTCAGAAGAGATCTCCATCCCCTCGTACTCTTACGGATTGATGGACAACCCTGCGGGATTAATGGTGTCAATTCCCTCCAATTCCCTCAGTCGAGTCCTTGCCACGTCGTGTTGCTGCACTTCTGCGTGCCTGCGGGGGCCGTACACAATATTAGGCAAGTGTATCAGTTTCTTTGGCTGTTCAGTGCATATCACGGCTTGTGCTTTCATTGTCCACAATTACGATGGTGACTTCGTCTATCTGATGTACATTAATTTGATGTTCGCGTTCTCAAGATAGTCTTCTGTCGGCTCAAATTGTAACCTTACAGTCACCAAATATCATTCGGTCTAGTGCTGTTTTGAATATGTGAATCAGTTGATTGTATTTGTGTAAGATAGTCTGTTCATTTTGGACTACTTCTTGTCGCAGTCCACTGATATTGGTGCATCGTTGATCGATATCTGTTTCTTTATTTCCGATGAAATATATGTTCAAAAACTTACGGTCTTCGTTGGATAGTGGTAGTCATGATCACAAGATGTGATAGATTTGTTCTTGGATGGAAAAAACATAATCGATTACACCCGTATTAGTGTTGATCGAAGTGATACCAAAAGAATTAATTTGGAAGCAGGTGTTGTACGCTTTGGTATTTTGAAAAAATTTTATGGTTCTGGAGTTTTCCCGGTCGTGTAATGTAAACATTCCTGTGCAAGTGCTTCCAGTGTTGGTAATCGAATTCTTCCGTTCATGCAACAGAATCCTGGTGTCTCTCTACTGAAGTTTTTCGCGTTGCAAAATTGCCAGCTGTTACTCATTTTTCCGATTACGAAGTATTTGTTATTTTCTTTCGCCGGGTCGAAGCGGAGTGCTTCATTTGTTAGGTTGTAATTTTTACTTGTGCTCGTCCGCGCTTCTCGTAGGGTGATATTTTCATGGCTGGCTTGAGTTCGCATTCTTTTATTATAAAATTGTGTCGCGATTCTCGATTCTGAAATCCGTTCATTTCGTTGTTATTCGGTTTCTCTGCTTCTCACAGTGCTCTTTGTCGCTCTTTGGGAACTTAAAAGTCCTTCGCGCTCTTCATCTGTTTCGTTTTTCACTGTTCTTTTTATTCTCGCTGTTTTGCTTCCGACCGGTAAGATCTCCTCCTCTTCTACGGTTGGGCACTGTGTAAAATATAAATCAAATCAACGTTTTATTAAAAGTACACCAGTGACACTTTACATATTTTATTTTCGATTTATATTCAGTCACTGTATCACTCTGCCAACTCACACTTCGCTATTAGTTTTTATTCACTCATTCCTCTAGTTTTTCGGCTCCTCCCTTCGTCACTAATAAGAAACTGACGTTCGAACCCACTACAGGTCTTGCTTTATATACACCTACGAATGAATAGCCTCACCAGCCGCGAATATAAGGAAAAGCCTTCGAATGGTTCACATTGTTCCAGATCATTCCACAACATTCCAGAGTGTTCTGGAATATTCCACAGTGATCTGGGATGTTATGCGATGTTCCTCAACATTCCGAACTCTTTTCAAATATTCCAGACAATTCGTAACATTCTAGAACATCCTGGATCATTGTGGAATAATCCTGAACATTGCGGAATGTTGTGGAATGATCTCAAATTATCGATGTTCTGGAATGTTCTAGAAATTTCTAGTGGGTGAAAGTTCCCAGCTCTTACATAGTCAAAACATGCCCTTCTGGTAAAAACGGTAACTTTCTTTATGGATGGGGGATAGAGGACTACCACACCATATAGCCCCCTTGATGGTACCGGGACTCGTTTCTGAGTTTTAGCGGCACAGTCATCGTCCATTTGCTTTTATAATATAATATATTCATTACATATGTTAGTCAGAGAACTATGAAATTAATGCAGAAGTTTGTAAAACAGTTTACAAACGACCAACAACTACACACATCAAAAATGTTTTCCTTCACCTTGGTTCCCAGAGTACCGTACCTGTACAGAAAATTAGACTAGGGAGCAACATAAACATCTTTTCCGCCCTTTTTATTGCTAATGAAAACCAGACATTGCATGTTGTACCACCATACAGCTAAACCTTCAGAGGTGGTGGTCCAGACTGCTGGACACACCGGTACCTCTAAAACTACGTAGCACGGCCTCTTGCACTGTATTCGACGTGGAATACTATCCACAAGTTCATCAAGGCACTGTTGGTCCAGATTGTGCCACTGCTCAATGGCGATTCGGCGTCGATCCCTCAGAGTGGTTGGTGAGACACGTCGTCCATAAACAGTCGTTTTCAATCTATCCCAGGCATGTTTTATAGGATTCATGTTATGATTACTACGAACGAGTCGTCGCCAATGTTGACTGGTGGCCAATGCTAAATACAAACATATAAATCACAGCAGGTTTGTCTGTAACGTCGATAAAGTGCTGGCTGCATGGTATGGATCTGCAATGACTAAAATAATTAGAAGTCGTTGGTAAAAATAACTTCTTGTCACAGTTCTTATGGGTTGCATACACATAGTTATAAACAGATAGATATTGAGGCCTCACTTAGGCCATACGTTACTAAGCGCCTTGTTAGAGGTTACTTATTATCAGCTGAAGGCTATACCACTTTCCTACTTGATGACCCGAGCGAAATCGGACGAGAGCTTGTAATCCCTGACACAGTACTCGTTAAAGCATGTGCTATGGTAAGTGGGCGGGATTCACCTTATGAGAAAGGATTTTCGCATACATATCGACCGTGTGTACCCGAATGGTGGCAAATCAGACTTACATCCACTCTGTAATAACAATGATACGTCAAGTAAGTTCGAAATGCAATCACACGTCAGGATGGATCAAAACCAAACCAGAAGAAGCTACCTATGTAACAATAATACCGTCGCCATCCTGATTAGGCATTAACTGAATTTCTTCCTTGTACAAGTTGGTATATATTCATGCAAAAAAACAAGTTGTAACACTGCATAATATAGTAGAATTTTTGAACCAGAAAATCTATTGAACTGATAGTTTCAAGTTCTGTACTGATATGGATATCAAGAATACATATCACTACACTGTAATGTTTGCTACAAGACTTTATATTGTCTATTAATCTGATTAAAATCGGGCACAGGTTACCCTAGAAATTGTACTTTCATGCCACACACAAAACGTCAATTTTGATAAAGATAAAACACTGATAAATTTTGACTTTTATATTGACTGGTCAAACCAATTTAGAGCACTTCATAATTCAAATGAATAAGGAGGGGGGGGGGGGGGGACCCTGAAACTGTTAAGATCGCTGTATTAAAAAAAATGATTACTGAATTTATTATTCATTCAAGATTTCCAGTATATAAGTTACTACTCTTTTCATCTTATTTACTGCTCATTTAAATGCCTTTAAATCTGTCTCGAGATAATAAACTTCATTACTATATCAATACTAAAGTTATCTTTCGACTTCGTTAGACCCTCGCTATTCATTTACTAGGTCATTAACAAAACATTTCTTTAAATACCATTCTAATATAGCTAGTTCTGCAAATAATTATTATTAACACAATTTTTTAATTTTGATTTCGGGACACTCGGATTGCACAACGTTTGGAAAGGACCCTGTCTACGTTAGTTTTTTGGTTGTTGTGTACCAGCTGTCTGTTTTCCTTCTTGAAGTAGATATTTTGAGGCACGTATCAGTATAGCTTTGTTTTAAAAGTTTTATAAAATTCCTGCTGTGGTTTTTTGTGTCTTCCTCACTTTCACGATGTTGACGTTTTGACGTTTTTCATCTTGTCTTTTTGTCTGTCTGACATGTTGAAGCTTCTTTTTGAGTTGCCAAGAACTTGTCACGTGCACTAACTGATTTCTCATTATTCCATGCTTTGAATGCCCTGTGTCGAGATTTTACTGGTTGATCGTATCTTCATTCCACCAACAGTGTTATTTCTCTTTCGCGAAGGAGTTTGCTTAGTTTGATGGCTAATACCAGTGAATAAATATTATCAATTTCAAATTTAGGAATTATTGAAACCCTTATGTGGAATTTGAATAATGATAACAAAACCAGCTGCTGTATTCAGATCTACTGTCGTTTATTCCTTTTAATACATGCTACCAGCTTCCACATCGCATGGTTTATTCTCTTTATTACATGCTAACAGATTCGAGACAATGAGGTGTCGAATCTCGTAGCATGTATTAAAAAGAAGAAACGACGGTAGATTCAAATACAGCATTTGGTTTTGTTGCCATTATTCAAGTACTACGTATCCGGCTGCAGTCCCACTTTCATTCATGGATTACCAGAAACATATGTTGAATTAGTGGGGCTATAAATTTGGTTTTACTCGGATTACGATTTCGTCTCTTTCAATATTTACTCCTTAGCGTTCTTGAACAAGTAAAAGCTCCTATTCCATGTGGATACGAGACTGTATTATGATCTATTTGGGATTTACCTTTATTTGCCTGGGGTGATAGCCATATTCTTTTATTTTCAGGAATTTTTGTTAAATGGCTTGACGTAATTTCGAAGGTGAAATTTCTACGCAGTTCTATGTCTTTTTCCATTCTGACTGATCCACTTGCGCGCAGGGGGGTAACCTTCAGTTTCCCTGAATTTTTTCTCCTTCCTTAACTGTGCATTAAAATGGTCCATCAGAATTTTTAGTATCCCCCATGTGTTATTTGGTTCTCTCTCACAATAACAATTCTGCTAGATGTTGCACACTAGAGTCTCATTTAGCATTGCTTCCTTAACACACTTGTGGATCCCAAACATTTCTTCGAAGGGGAAACCAGATTCCTTCTATAATTCCCTAAAATCACTGGCAGAAAATAAAGTTAACAGCACGCAGAATTCACATTTTTCTATGGTTCCTGCTTGATGGCGTTCCACTAACATTCGGGACGACGCAATATGACCCAGGGACAGCGCAGTGAAACTGAATCGAATGGACGAATGGGCTTATAGACATGCTGCTTCTTTATGTTGGTGTAAACAGATTAGCACTCTGTGGATTGATGTATATCCATAAAACGTGGGTGGGTACATAGACTTCCCGATAGTTTTAACATTAATTCTTCTGTAAGTCGTGTTCACTTTGCGCACTGAACAATTTTGTTTTACTGTTGAGTGCTATTTCTCTTGGATATAATAGAATTCCTACGTTTCAGTTACTTTTCATTCCAGTATTAAAAGTGATTTCGTGACTGAATAATTTACAGTCGTACTCAGAGTATATGGTTACTAGAAAGAGCAGAGCGTATAAGGGCGTGTTGAAAAGTAATTCCCCCAATTTTTGATCTGAAACCACTTACAGCATCATAAATGAAACAAACGTTATTAACATTATACATCTTTATTCTTCGTGCTTACTTGTTTATTTCTCAACACAGTCACCCTGGTGACGATTACATCTCTCCCAACGAGAGACCAGTACTGTACAATGTCTGACTTTCTTGACGGAGCCAGAACGTCACCTCTGCTTGTACCGCTGCATCTCTGTCAAAGTGAAGCCTTTACGTTTTGGAAACAAATGAAAATCGGATGGGGCCAAGTCGGGAGTGCATGGAGGTTGATCGACGGCAGTGAAGCCGAAGGTCGGATTGTTCCAGGTGTAGTGTGTGGTCTGGAACTCTCATGTTGAGGGAGAGGGTGCTCGATGTTTCGAATTCGAAACGCGATGACAGCATGCTGTTTCTCACGCACTGGCATAGTTACGTTACACAAGGCCATGTTACAAGCTACATATAGGAGTTCTCTAGCGGCAGAGGTATTCGGAGTATTACTTTCCAGCACGCCCTCGTACAATCTCGTTTCGGTTCCAGATCCAACAAAATCACTTTGCAGTGAAAGAAGAATTTTACGCTGAGTAATTGCTTTAATTTAATTTCATCAGTTTCACAACATTATGCATGGGGTAAGAGATAGCTGTTTACAGCGTACTGCCGTGATATATGTTAAGTCGAGACGAATAAATATATATGGTACACTTGTGGTCAGTCAGGCCAAGAAATAGTCTCATATTGTCCTACAAAAGCCACCTAATCTACAGCGCATGTATGTCAATCTAAAATAACTTGACACCATTCCTGGAAGAGGTTTATTTAGCTGCAGGACAGGACACAGTTTTCTTTTCCAGCACTAGGAATTGCATTCCAGCAATCAAAAACTAACATTGTCTTACTAGCGACGCGAAGGTCACTGTCGTTGTCAATCACGATAGTCGTTTTTTTTCCAACGGAATTCGAGGCCTCCAGAGAAAATATGGTATAGCAAACGGATTGATTTCTCTCATTCTGAACTTATACGACGACGCACTCATGAGAGATACCTGCAATAGCGTAAAAGTCGCTGAAAACATACAGAACTCGTAGGTGATATTTTTTTTTTCAACCTGTTGTAAAGTGAGTACGTGCTCCTGCAAGAGTAAATATCCAATATCGCTAATTGTATGCCGTTAATCATTCGTGAAGGACTTTTGGAATGCGAAACATTCAAAGAATTGTGACTCTCCATTACGGAAAACTGGGCGTATATTTATGTCTCGAAATTTTCTACACAGTCTTCTCCTTAAATAGTTCATGAATCTTCTGGAACCACTCAGTTTGCGAAGAAAAGTGCATATGATATATTTTATGAGAAACATGATTCATTTAGCTCGTCGTGTAGACACCACAAAACTACACCCGTCGGTTGCTGCGGCAGCCGTAGTGTAAGACGTGACATCTGGTACGGCTCGTGGCGTGAAGATCGTGCCCGGAGGCACTTGGCTCGTCGCTGGCGATCTGTTAACGCCTCGATGACTTCGGCCTTGCGGAGCCATCAACCGTCCGCAGTGCTGCCAATCCGGTCCAAGCATCGTTTGACTTCCACATTGGGACAGAGCGAATAGCGGCAGGAGGGCCGGAGCCCGATGGCCTCGCACCCACGTGGCTGCGTCAAGTGAAGTAGAGTACAAATGAGTATGGCAGGCCTTCCATTCGCAGTGGTATTCAAATACTAGTCCAGAGGCCAATGAAACAATTCACAGAATGGCAGTAATTGCGTAGTCCTGCAAAAATTTCTGTTTCCAGGATAGTACTAACACAAAGCGTCTGACAAGGAAACATTCCGGAGTGTCAGTAAACGGCCTTGATGAAACTTGGTGGGTGCGTAGAGGCTCCAAAATAGTGCAATGCATATTTTTTGTGCTCAGTTTCACTTTTAAAGTATAATACACATTCCGGAACGTAATTTGACATTTTAAGTTTAGACGGAATATGTTACAAACGATGGTACATAAAAAAAATGTTTTTCATGTAAATGTTGGTATGTAATTAATGGTCTGGAAAACTGTGTAATCCACTTTTGTAATAATTTGAAATTTTGCAAAATAACCCACCACTATTAATTAATTTTGATAACTGAACACTTTTGTTATAATATAAATTTGTTATAATATTAAAGAAGCTTTCAAGCCTCATACATCCCTGTGTATTAAATTTGCTTTCCGAAATACTGTGTTTGGAAAAAGAGCTAGACATTGTGTGGAGTCGGAGTACTTTCAACATACCTATTTAAAATACCAAAATATTAATTACTGTTCAAATTACTCACATTACTTACATTTCTTTTGTGTTTTAATTGTTATTTTAGGTTTTATGTTCTTTTTTGCTCTTTAGTTAACTGTTTAACAGACGCGTCTCTTGTTAATGGAATATAATAAGTAACTCATTATTATTATAGGGCATAATTATAATAATGATAATCTGTAAAGAAATGCTTAGACAAAACGTTTATTTTTACACTATGCATATAAATTGAAAAATATTTCTTCACAATGAAAGCACGTGTTGCACTATTCGGACCCCTCTACAAGTTTCCGGAAGATCGTATACTGACACTCGGGACTGTTCCCTTGTCAGGAGAGGTCAAGGTCTGTCATACAACCATTCATGAATAAAGTGTAGAAGAATTTGTAGCTGGCTTTCTTTATTGATCGAGACAACATTATCCATAAATTACACTATGGACAATTTTCCGAAACCCATAGCCAAACGAAGAGTGGGAAATGGACGAATGATGAATCGAATGGACCGGTGTGAGGTCTTTATATATATTCCTCAAATCAATCAGTTGTGTTTTTTTTTTAAAATACAGTGTACTTATGAAAACATTAGTGATCTGAGGAGAAATTAAGATATATCACGGACTTCTGCTACAAACTTTGTAAATGAAGTGTAACAAAGTTCGTTTGTTCAAGGCCTAGCTATTTTGCGTATAAAAACTTACATTGGTCTAGACAATGTGGAAGTACTTGTTCCATGTTGAAAAAACTAAATAAATGTCAAATTACAGCTCAAATTTAAACTTCTCTGCTCTCTGTTGATCTATATTTTCCTAATAATGACATAATACCGAGTGATATTTAAATATATCGTATTTCATCCTTTAAGCACAACACTTTAAAATAAAAAAGATTAAAAAAGTCAGTGTTTCGTTTAATGATTTGTATAAAGGTAAGAAATAAAATAATTAGGGAAACATTTGATGCGAAACTTTAGCTTTACATGACTTCGAGCATCGTTCAATCGCACGTCAGATTTTTTTTTTCATAATTTATTCCTTACTTTTAGATAAATAATTTCACAGTAAGTTTGAACTTTATCGAGTAATTTCTTGTGTTTCCATTCACTGAACATCGATGGGAATGAGAGTGAGTAGTTATATTGATACTCTTTAGCTAGACGATGTAAAAAAACGGAGGGTTTTACAACTAAATCGATTAAAATAATAGGACTAAAATTTAAGAAGCATAATTCATTTTGATGATTTATTACAAAAACTCAGACGGCAATTGTAGCATCTGAAACTCGATGTTACGCGTAATACGCAAGATGTGGGCTTATTTATAACTGCACAGTTCTAAATAAATAGGTGCGTAATTTTCTGGCATGCCATAATATTTTTTTTGTTAGCTTCCATTGTGCAGTGTGTACTCCAGTTTCACACAAGCACTATGAATTAGCGACACGTAGTTGAATATTAATAAGGAACACTATGTCATTATCATGACTCATTATTTCACAATTTTAAACATGGCTGACAGCAGCAACTGTAAATAAATATTCAATGTATAAAGTATACAACCAGTCGCTTGCATAAACATGGCTGTAAATTTTACATATTGAAGAAAACTCCAATTTTTGACGGCACTATATAGCTGCAATTACGAGAGGGGGCTACATATGTCTTTCATCGCACGCATCCCACAGTCACACTAACGACAGTCCCTCGAGTATGGTTGTTCTTGAGAATTTTCACTCAATACTATCCAGGTAGAGGCAACAATGCGACTCTTGAATATAAGAGCATGCACTGAAAAGACAATCGGAGACGAGAAACGTATTTTCCATTGTTTCAGTTGGTAGACCAGACACACAGGGCGTTGTCACTAGGCAATTTAAGTCGCCAGTTTAAGTTTATCCCATAGGGCACAGCATTAGGAGCAATTATCGAAAAACATTACATGGTGTAGATGCTGCATACGCTATGGTAGTCAAGTCAAATTATAATAAGCGCAGAGAAGGTATGGAGCAAGGATACAGAGATCAGCGCCTATAGTGCAATACAGCTAGATGGATTACTATGTAGGGTGATTGTAAGTGAGATGTGTAAGTGGAGGATGGCACAGGAAGAACGGAATGTGCCGGAGTTATTGGACCCTTTATTTAAGTAAAGGATACTTGGGGCTATGACTATGGGTGGTAGGATGAGCATATAGTAGGGTGGTTTTCTCGGTCAGGAGCAGGGAATCCGTATTTTTTTTCTTGGAATATGATCTAAAGGGAGAGAAAGTCGAGGGAAGGTATGACATATTATTACGGGCGCACCAGAAGACCAGGAATGGAGAAAAAGTGGGATTGTGATCTAAGAAATTACTGAATGTATAGGAAATATGACGATGTTAGAAGAATTTTTTGTGCCCTGGGAATCTTATCTACTGATAGAAAAGAAGGTAAGGAAATTGGAATATACGGTATTCTGTGAGTTTAAAGCGTAGTAATGCTGAAGTTCAGGCTGTGTTGGTAAATGTGACATTGGTTAGGATAAAGTTTTTGCAGCTGTATAAGATGATAAAAGATTGTATTCTCCATCCTGCAGTCAGTTTGTGTTGAGTCTTAAGCCGCGAGGGTAGAGAGATAGTATGATTATGGTTCGACGAACCCTCTGCCAAGCACTTAAATGTGAATTGCAGAGTAGTCATGTAGATGTAGATGTAGGGAGTCCATTACTCGTTCTCGGACAACAGGTGCAGATATGGCGGACTTACGATGTATTTGGTGCCCAAAACGGAGATCCTTCGTTGTGGTGCTCAGACACGGATGACCAGAACTAGACGACAAGTGTGCATGTCCTCATGTTCCCACGTATTTCAGCATCTGGTCACTGTTGTATCCGAATGCACCACAAACCTAGATATTGCAAGATGCGACCAATCGGCTAAATGTAGACCCACATTGGAACCATTTTAAAACTCTGTAAAGCGCTGATATCGCTGTCACACAAGAGTAATCGTTATCTCCCCATTCCTGACAGTGATCACTCAACTTCAACGCTGTTCACTAACATTATGCACTCTACAAGGCCTCGCAACAATATTAAACAGGATCTACAGTTATGCACTCTGGTGGCCGTTCTAACGGTCAGGGACAACTGCAGTTCTAATCTTTTATACACCAGTTAATGACGTGTACGTGTTCGAAGTTACATTGACATCTGGGTATTTCACGTTTTTTTAGATTTTTAACCATAACGAACTGCCGCTCTGAAGTGAATCAAAAGTGGGGAATAAACTTTTCCTAATACGAGGTGCATTCAGTAATAAATGGATCGCATTACTATTGAATCAGCTTCGTTTTATTCAGGATTACAATACACCTTGTTATTCCCCACTCACTTGCCTACGAAACCTAATTTTTTAACACACTCTCCGTTTAATGCGACGGCGTTACGCCACCTACGTGGGAGGGACTGTATGCCCACATGGCAACACTCTACTGGTCGAAGCCGGAGCCAGCGGTTTGCTGCATCAATAACTTCCTCATCATCCACGTACCTCTTCCCGTGGAGTGCTTCTTCATTGGGCTAAAAGGATGGAAATCGGAGGGTACGAGATCCAGACTGTAGGGTGGATGAGGAAGAACAGTCCGATGAAATTCTGCGAGACCCTTTTGGGTGCGCAGACTTGTGTGAGGGGAGCCATACTGTAGGGTGGATGAGGAAGAACAGTCTGATGAATTTCTGTGAGACCCTGTTGGGTGTGCAGACTTGTGTGAGGAGAGAAGTTCGTTTGCATTTTTGTGGCGACGAACACGCTGAAGTAGTTTCTTCAGCTTCCTGAGGGTAGCACAATACATAATAGAGTTAATCGTTGCACATTGAGGAAGGGCATCAAACAGAAAAACCTTTCCATCGTCCCATAACACCCATCGTTATGATTTTACCGGCTCCGGCTAAGGGTGCGGCTTTCAGATTTTTGAGCCGGCGAACAGATGGTGTGGCGACACTCCATAGATTGCCGTTTTACTTCTGGTTAAAAAAGGTGACCCCATGTTTCATCGCCTGTGACAGTGTTCGACAAATAGTTATCACAACCAGCCTCGTAGCTCGCAAGCAATTCCGCACAAATGGTTCTTCGTTGCTCTTTATGATGTTCTGATAGGCGACGAGGAATCCAGTGGGCTTACACCTTTGAGTATACCAACTGGTGGAAGAGCGTCTAACAGCACTACCAACAGAGACGTCCAGCTGAGCAGCGAGGTGTTTGATTGGGATCCGTCGATCACCTCGAATGAGAGTGTTCGCTCTTTGCAGTATTGCAAGTGTCACAGCCGTTTGCGGCCGGCCGGCACGCGACATAGCGGAAAGGTTCGCGCGATCTTTTTGCGATGATGACAAGCACCTCGCTAGATTCACCGTGCTTTTGTTTACTGTCAGGTCTCCGGTAGACCTTTTGCAAGGGTCTATGAATGTCTGTGATGCTCTGGTTTTCCGCCAAAAGAAACGCAATGACAGCTCTCTGGATGGAACGCGCTTAGGTTATAGATGCCCCTCTGATGGCTACGTTTAGCGCCGCCACCTATTGGAATTTCATGAAACTATAGGGTCTGAAGCGGGAATACTTCACCATGTCCCAAGACAAGCTCCACAATTTTTCAACGGAAATTGGAGAAGAAAGAAATGTGTTGCATTGCTTATTGAAGACCCCTCTTAATGTTGTACTTTTATGACAGTGTTAATAAATGGTCTTAGGATTGTAGACATCCTAGGCGGACATGTCCATTCCTGGAGTCTTGTAGGTAAGCAGAAAAACATTTCACAGGCTTCCGTCCGCAGCCCGTGGTCGTGCGGTAGCGTTCTCGCTTCCCACGCCCGGGTTCCCGGGCTCGATTCCCGGCGGGGTCAGGGATTTTCTCTGCCTCGTGATGACTGGGTGTTGTGTGATGTCCTTAGGTTAGTTAGGTTTAAGTAGTTTTAAGTTCTAGGGGACTGATGACCATAGATGTTAAGTCCCGTAGTGCTCAGAGCCATTTTAGCCACAGGCTTCCTCTATAAACAGATATAATAGACATCCTTGACACTGCACGATGTTCCCTGAATGCATAGCTATTAAATAATACATATCTACATTAACAAGGCTACAGGACAGTTCCCAACTAAGTTCTTGCCGGAGAGTTCCTCGAACCACCTTCGGAATATTTCTTTATGACAGCGCGTGGTGAAAAGGAACACTTAAATCTACACATACGAGCTATGATTTCTCATATTTCATTACCCTGATCATTTCTGCTTATGTACGCCGGCGATACTAAAGTATTTCTCATTCAAAGGGGAAAGTTGGTGATTGAAATTTCGGGAAAAGGTCTCGCAACAACGAAAACTTCCTCTGTTTTACTGAATGCCAACTCAACTCACGGATCATTTCCGTTAATGCAAAACGACGTGTCCTTCTCTGAACTTTTCAGTGTACTCCGTCAATCCTATCCGGTCAGGATCCCATACCGCACAGCAGTACTCTGGCAGGGGACGGACAAGCATAGTGTTGGCAGTCTTTCTAGCAGACAATTTGCATGTTCTAAACGTTCTGCCAATGAAACAGTATCTTACGTTTGTCTTCCTCACAACCTTACTGACGTGATCGTTTCAATCAACGTGGTTCGTAGTTTTAATTCCTTGGTATACAGCTGAACTGACAACTTTTAGAATTCTGTGATTTATTGTGTAACAGAAATTATTTAGTTCTCATGTGGATGAGCTCACACTTCGCTTTCTTGAGAAATAATTTGTACTTCTTTTAAATTACAGATATGGTGTGTGTAATTCATTTTGCAGTTTTTTTATCTTGTGGTGATTTTACTAGATGGTAAATGACAGCATTATATGGAAACAGTCTATGAGAGCTGCTCACATTCTCTCCTAAATCGTTTGTATGGATTTGGGACGGCAGAGTGCACATAACACTTGAACGCGCAGGTATCACTTCAGTTTTTATCGATTTTCCATCGATTATTATGTACTATTACCTTTCTGAAAAGAAATCACGAATATAGTCGCTCAAACAAGACGATATTCTGTAGGCACGCAATTTGATTTATGAACGGTGTCAGAAGCTTTCTGAAAATCTAGGAATATGAAATTAATTTCATGTTCCTGCCAATAGCAGTCATAGATACCTTAGAAATGATTCATAATGTACGAACTCAGTATATGTTCCAAACCTTTACTACACACCGACGTCATTGACATGGATCTGTAATTCATCGTATTACTCCTACTTACTGTCTTGGTTACTGGGATGACCCGTGCAACTTTTCAATCCTTAGGTGGGTATCTGTCGTCGAGCGAACGGTTGTATATGATTGCTAGATATGCGACTACTTTATCAGCACACGCTGGAAGGAACCAAATTGGTGGACTATCGGGATCGGAAGACTCGTATTTATTAAGTGATTTAAGCTGCTACGCTACACCGATGATACTTGCTTCTAAGTTACTAATGTTGGCAGCTGTTATTGGTTAGAATTCTGGAATATTTATATTGTCTTCTTTGGTGAAGGAAATTAGTGCTTTAGTGGCACTGTCATCGGTGATATTACCCTTGGTATGAGCAGTGAAGGCATTGATTGTGTCTTGCCGATGGAGTATTTTATATATGACTTGAATCCCTCTGGATTTTCTGCCAGATTTCGAGAGATTTCGCGCTAAGTTTTGGAGCTTCAGTAAAACGTCCCCAACGTTGATAATAATCGTTGTTTTAAATTTAGCATGCTTTTTTTCGCTGCTTCTTCAACAGTTTTCTCTTATTAATTTTTTCGCTATGAATATCTTTCTATCCTCCGATACTGTCTGTTTGAACTTAAGTAACATCTGCTCTACACTTACATGATAATAATAAACAGTCCCTGCATCAGGAAATGAGTGTAGGGGGAGCAAATACCGGAATCCTGCACCGCTGCTCTTGGAAAGTTTCTCCTAGAAGTGGTTGGCCGTTGTCTTCCACCAACCTCTTATGAATTGTCAAGTGTGTATCTGTGTCGTGTGAATGGCTGCGATTAGTGCTTGTGAAATGCAGCATTGTGTTTTTGATATTATGAATGAAAGGAAGATAGAGAGTGAATCCCGGTGCTGGCACATAGCCTGTTACTCTCGAAAAGCACAAAAGGGGCCGCAGAGCTCAACAACCCCATACCACGGACGGACAACAGTATCACGTATCTTCAGTTTATGAAACATTGCAGAGATGTTTGGAATGTAACCCTGGACGTTGCTGCCAAGGCTGGTGATCAGAAACAGTACTTCACAACCTCTCTTTCCTTTGCTGGCCAAATACTGGCAGTGAAAATTTCATCCACCACTAGTATTCGACCTGGCTTACTTTTGAGTCGAGTGCAACCGCACAGGCGCGCTTTAGCGACATTTTCTAACGAGGCGAGTTTACACTGACGCAGTTAAATGCAAATGAGCAGTGGGGAATGTCATGCTATCGCGTAGCTGAAGAACAACTCGTACCTTTAAGTAATAAAAGTAAATAAGGGAAACGCCCCCAAAGATTCTCATAAATAGGCCCACTAAGGAGAACCTCCATTCGTCTGTTACACTCTGCTTGTATCCAGTAAACTTACTGGATACAAGCAGAGTGTAACAGACGAATGGAGGTTCTCCTTAGTGCGCCTATTTATGAGAATCTTTGGGGGGATCCGACGGCCGAGATATTAAATAGACAAAAGCACTGATAAAGCAAACTAGAGTGAACTTAAGACACTGGCAGAAGACTCGTCCTGCAAGTTCCACAGGGACCAAGAATATATGAGGTATCGAAGGTCCATTACGAGACAGTTTCTATAAGGTCCATAGTAAACAGTGTTAATTCACCGATCTGCAAATTAGCTAAGCAACTGGCTTCGAAGCCTCGTCGTCTAGTGAACCCAACAAGTTTGTGCATTAAGGACGCCACTCATTCTGGGAAACATTTAAAAGAAAAGGATATCTCGGCTATGGATCTGAATGTTAGTTCCGACGTGAAATCTTTATTCACGATTGTACCTGTGACGGACACCATGAACATCTTAGACGAGCGTGTGGCTCCCGATATCCGTAGTGCGTCACTGTTTAATGACCACCTATTTCAGGTGGAAAGCGGAATTCTGTGAACAGACGGACGGTGTACCTATGGGTTCCGTTCTCTCATCTACTGCAGTAGACATCTTCATGGAGGTGATTAAAGAAACAGGAAACTGCTCTCCAGTCCGCTCCATTATGCTCAGAATGTTGCCTCCGGTGCGTTCATTTACCTTTATTATATTGCCACAGGGGGAAGAGAAGCTGTAGAGCTTACACCAACAAATCACAGCAAAATCCAGTTTTCTATGAAGACAGAAAAGAATGGTGTGCTACTTTTCCCCAGCGTGAAAGTTTAACGAAAGTGTGGTAGTAAATTTGGACACAGGGTATGCAGAAAATCCTCCAGCGTGGCCTGATTCCTACAGGGTAAGTGACGGAGAACATCTGAAGGTGGAACTACAAAACCTCAGATGCAACTTTTCAGCCAATGGTTCAAATAGTTCAAATGGCTCTGAGCCCTATGGGACTTAACATCTAAGATCATCAGTCCCCTAGAACTTAGAACTACTTAAACCTAACTAACCTAAGGATATCACACACATCCATGTCCGAGGCAAGATTGGAACCTGCGACCGTAGCGGTCGCGCAGTTCCAGACTGAAGCGCGTAGAACTGCTTGGCCAGTCCGGCCGGCTCAGCTAATGATAGTGAGATGAACATGATAGACTAAGCTATGGCGAAAACGGATGAAGGCACCGGGGAATAGCAGAAGTTAGCGCGTAACACCGCCGTATTACCATACATATAAGAGGTCACTTAACGCGTGGACTAAATTCTCTGTCTTGCAGATATCACGCCAATTTCCCGAAACAACAGCAAAGTAAAAGACGTTTCCAGCTCAACGAAAGATGCAGTCGACATGATATATACTGTTGGAATCTGAGAAATTTGCTGCGAGTGTGGGCTAGTACATGCACGAGAGACGGGGCGTGCAACTAACAGACGTATATCTGAACATGGTAGACACATTCACCAGTTGTAACAACTGACCAGTTTCCGGATTGGACGTCCTACCAATTTATCAATTATACACCCAATTTAACAGTTTCCTGATTTGGCGTCCTATCTATTTACCAATTGTGCTGCCAATTTAGCTACTTCCGGGTATAGAATTCTACCACATTGCCAGTTTCCGGATTTGGTGTTCTAGAAATTAGAGTTGTACAGCCAATCCTGTCAATTTCCTACAGATTATAAAAATGGGTGATACCGCTAACAAAAGACTGCTGTGGCAAGTTCAACTGCTAGTAATGTATAAACTGTAACTGTGTGTTTTTCTGTTGTAATTTGTTGATAGTATATAAAATAAAACAATTTCCTATGTGATATATTTATTTACATCCCAACAATTATAGTAATACCCTATCTTTGTCATGTTATGCTTTTCATGACTGCTTAACAGACAAAATAAACTTTATGTGCAAGGTTACTACTGTGGAACTTCCGTGTCGCCCATTGCGCTATAGCGTCTTTTGTCGTGCTTCAGGCAATAGTAGTTCTGCTAACGCTGCAATAATAATAACCTATGCATAACGACATACACGCATGATAATGAATTATAGTATTTCTGATGAAGGAAATACTTTCTGCTAGGTATTTCTAGCACACCTTAAAACTTAGGCATTGTGAGACTGGATAGAAATTTTAGGAAGGGTATGCAATTCCATCAAATGAAACACTTAGTGTCGGTGGACCAATTAAGGTAATGTTTCTTCTTGCCATTCTGTTGTAGTGTCATTATGTGTTGAACAATATTTGTCATGTGTGTAGTCATACACTCCTCCGTTATCATGGTTTTCAATTCTTGAAGCAGGAAGCTGTGAGTACATTTCTCAGATAGAACAAGTAGACTTATTAAAGTCATCTTGGCTCAAGGTGAAGTTCTCGTTAACTGAACGCATGAGATGTAGACGTGAATACAGACAGTGGAGAGTGACGTAGCTCACGCAGTCGCATTATATAAATTAAAATTGCTCGTAGGGAGGGGGCAGAGGTTGCATGCCATTGGCACACAACACGAGACGCCGACGAGCACTCCCGCGATGCGCAGTTGACTTGGGGGCGGCATTCACACGGCAGTGACAAGATGCTGTCGTAGCGTTGCAGCAATTTTCCGGATGCGATGATGCCTGAATTCCAGGAATACTGGTGCTAATGTCAACGAATTCCTGGCCAGAACATGTACTGGTCCTCTACTCATGATCCATCATTTCCATCAGATTTGTTAAGTGGTGGGAGGAAGGGAGGAATTGTTTGAAACGATATAGTTTTGATTCC
This sequence comes from Schistocerca americana, assembly GCF_021461395.2. Taxonomy (NCBI): domain Eukaryota; kingdom Metazoa; phylum Arthropoda; class Insecta; order Orthoptera; family Acrididae; genus Schistocerca; species Schistocerca americana. The sequence goes on along the minus strand of NC_060130.1, from coordinate 971,963,447 downwards.
TGTTTTTAAATATTTTGCCATCAGTTTCTTTTGTCATACCTTCCTTTTATGGTTCTCCAGTTGCTGTCTAATAATACTTATCACACCCGACCATTACCTTTCCTCTGTCAGGCTGCATGTTTCAGTTGATAAGTATTTCCTTCATTTGAAGGTGCCTTAGACGTCGCAAACGAGTAAACTAGCAATTAAAACGACATTTTCGCTTTGAAGTTCGACAACGATGTTACTAAGACACACCAAAGAAATTGTACACTCATGGAAAAAATTCTAGCAACAAAAAGTAATTAATGTAGAGTAATGAAATTTCGCGAATACGTTTGTCTAGTTATCGTACCGTATTTAAGTGATTAACACTGCAAGAACATACGCTAATGTAAGCACGAGATAGGCCACTGCAAATGTGGTATGAAGGTGCATTAATAACCGCTGTAACAAGCAGAATGTTGAATTGAAGCGTGCAAGCGTGCATGCATTGTGTTTTATGGTGCCAGATGTCAGTTTTTGGAATGGAATTCCATGCCTGCTGCCCACGGTCGGTCATTGCAGGGACGGTTAGTGCTTGTTGTGGATGACGATGGAGTTGTCGTCCGATGATGTACCATGTGTGCTCGATAGCAGACAGATCTGGTGATCGAGCAGGCCATGGAAACATGTAGACACTCCGTAGAGCATGTAGCGATATGGGGACGAGTGTTATCCTGTTGGAAAACTTACCCTGGGATGCATGCTCATGAATGTCAGAACAACAGGTCAAATGACCAGATTGACGTACAAGTTAGGAGTGAGTTTGCGAGGAATAGCCAAGAGAGTGCTCCAGCTGTTATACGAAATCGCACCTCAGACGATAACTCCAGTGTTTCTAGCACACAGAGAGGTTGGTTTCAGGCCCTCAACTGGTCTCCTTCTAACCAACACATGACCATCACTGCCATCGAGGCAGACCCCCCTTTCATCACAAAACGCAACACCCTGCTCTCCAATGAGATCTCGCTTAACACCACTGACGTAGCAAATGGCGACGGTTTGGGGTCACTAGCATCCACGCTACAGAGTTTCTGTCTCGGAGCTGTCCTTGGATTAACCGATTTGTATCAGTTAATTGTGTCACTGTGATGCCAATTACTGCTCAGATTGCTGCTGCAGATACAGTACAATGCGCCAGAGACATTTCCTGTAGCCGAATTACACGACCACGTTCAAACTCAATGAGGGGCTGAATGGGGTCTTTGTCGCCTTAAAGGCATTTTTGGCTAACATCAACTCACCGCCTCCAGTTTCAAAGTACCTAACTCTTATGACCGTTACAGCGTGTATTTAAAGCAAACCTGATTTGCATGCTCTTTGTGGCGCTACTAGCGCCACTCTTATGCGTGTGGTTTCTACCTCTTTCAGATGTAGAAACACGGCTACAACTTTCGTTTATGCCGTAAAACTCCTTGGTGTTGCGATTTTTACCGCCAGAGTAGGTGAATATGGAGCTTGGAAGCAATAGCTCCGGGTTCCGGTGTAAAGGAGAGTGAGTTGCCGCACTTCTTACAATTCCTTAACTTACGGATCACGAAGCTGAGTGCAAAAGGAGATGGATATATGTGTGAGTGCTATTAAATTTAAGACGCCAAAAAATAGTTTCCCGTCGAAGGCTGTACAGTCCAGAAATAGTACGCCAATCAAGAAAATTGATTTGAGCAGTGAGACAACCATCCCTCCAACACACCAGACTGAAAATACCAGGTCGCTAAAACGCCATGTCCTGCCTCGTTCGTGAGGACATTCTTTGCTGTCTGCGGCAAATCCTCACCCGACAGGAGTCGTCGACACTTCAAAGCCTTCTTTAAGGGACCGCAACCGTGATAATAGCATGGGGAGACATAAGGACTATAGGGCGGGTGGTCGAGCGACTTACACTTGAGTTAGCTTGACTTCTGCGTTACGAAATTTGCGGTATGGTGACGTGCGCTATCATGAAACAGCGGCGCCACTTTTCTCATGCGTTTCGCTTTAACTGCCGCATACACGTTCTTCATTCTCCGATGAACGTCTGCCGTTGATTGTCCTGCGGTAGCCAAGTAAAGAATAAGAGGACGTTGGTACTATTTGGATACATTTGGTAATAATGTCAACATAGTTTACGTTTCCGAATTTACCGCACGATTCCCACACCAATCCCATGACCACATATCTGTTCTTATATACCAGCATCGCAGTCGCGTTACGTTGTATACACGCAGCAGCAACGCCATCAAACGGAAATTTTTGATCGCCCCTTGTAGATACCGCGTATTTGTTACCGTAAATGTGACTGATAACCGTACCGAAAACGGAATGGGAAATCAGAAAGCTCAGGTGGGTCTTTGCCCTCTGCTTCAGTTTTACTTTTTTCGGGAAGTTTGCCTGGCGGGCACATAGAGAAACTCCAGCCACTAACAAGAATCCGCCAGCGGTGCACATCGCCCTCTGTCTCCTCGTAAGACACCCTACACTCCCGCTAAAGCCACAGACTTCCTTCCAGCATTCGCCAATACCTGCATCAGCAGAAACTCCGCTCTCGTGTTATCTTTTCCCTTTCTCTTACTTCTTTTTTACTGAGGACGGGGAAACATTGTCCGTGGATGTGTTTTCTTTCTCCTCTCATCTATCTCAACGCAGCCTGACCGCTGAGAACGTGTATCCTAATATTTCAGCCACCTCTTAGACCACAACATCTCTCTTTCTAAAGTATGAGGTAGCTAAATAACATATGCGCTCCAGATTTGAATCAATTCAGTTTCTTTTAATTCGAGGTTGGTATGAAAGGTGTAATTTCTTCGTCGGTGAAATATCCTGTAGCAGGATTGATAGGTGTTGTGAAATGGTGTATGAGAATGATATGAAACGCAATCACTGCACCCCAGATTACGCGTGCCTCTCACAATAATTAGCATGTGTGACTACCTCACGGAGCGTCCTGGTTCGAGCTCAAGTACTGATTACAAATATTGAATGGGGCATCTAGCCTGGTTAGGGCAAATGACGAGCTGCTTGAAGGAGAAGTTGTGACTCTGAGTTTGAAAGCTGATATTAATAGCGTGATACCGGCAAGATAATGCAATACTGACAACCAATTACCCTTTGGGTTGGCTGTGAAACACCAGCCTGACGAAACCACACGTATCTCTAGGGATAGTATACCTGTATCTCAGCTAATATTTCCGAACTGTACCTACCCGGCCGGCTATTCCTCTAGCGTTAGGCGAACTGAAAATTTCTCCGTGTATGTAATGAACTGGCTGTACCGCAGGAGCATCAAGCACAAAACGTGATAGGGCTGACGTTTAGTGTTACCCCTTCCGGACTTGTCCACACGATTATGAGCATCATCATGTTTTAAAATTTCAGCCCTACATCTTAATTTATATCGTGGCCTCCGAGTTTTCCTACCGATTGAAACAGAGCACAGAACGTCGTTACCATACGTTCGCATGGTTACATATTCCGCTCATGACCATGTCATTGTCGTTAGTTATAATGACTTCCTCACTAATCTGATATTGTTGTTTGATTAACAGTTTCCCTTAGTAATTCTCACTATACGTATCTCCACTGCGGGCCGCAAACCTTTGTTTTTCAGTAGGTTTGTATTCAAAGTAATTGTTACGAAAACTGGAAATGCGCAGTAATAGTGAACTCTGTGTTTCAGGCACATTGAAAAGTTGATAGTCCGCCTCTCTCCTCTCCTCCCCCACCTTCCACATGAACCATGGATCTTGCCGTTGGTGGGGAGGCTTGCGTGCCTCATGAGAGGCCAGACTAACGTACGGAGCCGGCCGGAGTGGCCGAGCGGTTAAAGGCGCTACAGTCTGGAACCACACGACCGCTACGGTCGCAGGTTCGAATCCTGCCCCGGGCATGGATGTGTGTGATGTCCTTAGGTTAATTAGGTTTAAGTAGTTCTAAGTTCTAGGGGACTTATGACCACAGCAGTTGAGTCCCATAGTGCTCAGACCCATTTGAACCATTTGAACAAACGTACGGTTCCTGGAAAGGGGCAGCAGCCTTTACAGTAGTTTCAGGGGCCACAGTCACGATGATTCGCTGGTCTGGCTTCGTAACATCAACTAAAACGGCTTTGCTGTGCTGGTACTGCGGCCGGCGAAAGCAAGGGGAAACTGCAGCCGTAATATTTGCAGAGGGCTTGCAGCTCTACTGTATGGTTGAATGATGATATCATCTTGGGTAAAACATTCCGAAAGTAAAGTAGTTCTCCATTCGGACTTCCGGGCGGGAACTACTCAGGAGGACGTCGTCGTTATCAGGAGAACCAAAACTGGCATTCTACGGATTGGAGGGTGGAATGTCAGATCCCTTAATCGGGCAGATAGGTTAGAAAACTTAAAACGGGAAATGTATGGGTTAAAGATAGACATAGTGGGAATTAGTGAAGTTCGGTGGCAAGAGCAACAGGACTTCTGGCCATGTGAATACAACGTTATAAATACAGAGTCAAATTGGGGTAACACAGGGGTATCTTTAATAATGAATAAAAATCAGGAACGCTAGCTACTATGAACAGCATAGTCAACGCATTATTGTAGCCAAGATAGACACTAAGCCCGCACCCACCACAGTAGTACAACTTTATATGCCAAATAGTTCCGCAGATGAAGAGGACATTAAGGAAATGTGTGATGACATAAAAAAAATTATTCATATAGCTAAGGGAGCCGAAAGTTTAATACTCATGGGGGACCGAAATTCGATAATAGGAAAAAGGAAGAAAAAATATGGAAACTTGTGGTAAGATTTTATGGGACCAAATTGCTGAGGTCAGCGGTTCCTAAGCTTAGCCACTACTTAATCTAACTTAAACTAGCTTACTCTAAGGACAACACAAACACCCATGCCCGAGGGAGGACTCGAAGTTCCGACGGGGCAAGCCGCGTGAACCGTGACAAGAACCCCTAGACCGCGCTGCTACCCCGCGGGGCGGAAGAGGAAGAGAAGGAAAAGAAGTAGATGAATATGGACTGGGGGAAAGAAATAAAAGAGGAAGCCGTCTGGTAGAACTTCGCACAGAGCTTAATTTAATCATCGCTAACACTTGGCTTAATAGACCCTAATCATGAAAGAAGTTTGTATACGTGAAAGAGACCTAGAGACACCGGAACGTTTCAGATTGATTATATATTGGTAAAACACAGATTTCGGAAGCAGGTTTTAAATTGTAAGATATTTCCAGGCACAGATGTGGAATCTGACCGCAATTTATTGGTTAAGAACTGCAGATTGAAACCGAAGAAATTTCGAGAACGAAGGAATTTAAGCAAATGAGACCTAGATAAAATGAAAGAACCAGAGGATGTAGAGAGTTTCAGAGAGAGCATTAGGGAAAGTTTGACAAGAATAGCGGGAAGAAATACAGTAGAAGAAGAGCAGGTAGCTTTGAGAGATCAAATAGTGAAGACAGCAGAGGATCAAGTGGGTAAAAAGACAAGGGCTAGTAGAAATCCTTGGGTAACACAAGGGATGCTGAATTTAACCGATGATCGAAGAAAATCTGAATATGCAATAAATGGAGAAGGCAAAACAAAATACGAACGTCAAAGAAATAAACTCGACAGGAAGTTCAAAATGGCGAAGCTGGAATGGCTAGAGAACAAACGCAAGGATGTAGAAGCATATATCACTAGGGGTAAGACAGATACTGCCTACAGGAAAATCAAAGAGACCTTTGGAGAAAAGAGAACCACCTGCATGGATACAAAGAGCTCAGATGGAAAACCAGTCCGAGGCAAGGAAGGGAAAGCAGAAAGGTGAAAGTAGTATACGGAGGGTCTATACAAGGGCGATGTACTTGAGGACAATATTATTGAAATGGAAGAGGATGTAGATGAAAATGAGACTGGAGATGTGACACTGCGTGAATAATTTGACAAAGCACTGCATGACTTAATTTGAAATAAGGCACCGGGAGTAGATGACATTCCGTTAGAGCTACTGATAGCCTTGGGAGACCCAGCTATGACAAAAATCTTCCATCTGGTGAGCAAGATGTATGGGACAGGCGAAATACCCTCAGACATCAACAACAGTATAAAAATTCGAATTCCAAAGAAAGCAGGTGCTATAGGTGTGAAAATTACCGAACTACCAGATTAATAAGTCACCGTTGCAAAATACTAACACGAAGCCTCTGCGGAAGAATGGAAATACTGTTAGAAACCGACCTTGGGAAAGACCAGTTGGATTCTGAAGAAATGTAGGAATGCGCAAGGCAATACTGAACGTACGGCTTCTCATAGAAGATAGGTTAATGAAAGACAAACCTATGTTTATAGCTTTTTTTGATTTAGATTCTACGGGTAGCAATGATAAAAATCAGGGGACGAAAGACTATTTACAATATGTACAGAAAGCAATGCCAGGGTCGTGGGGCACAAAAGGGAAGCAGTGGTTGAGAAGGACGCGAGACAGGGCTGTAGCCTACCCCAGACGTTATTCAGCCTGTATATTGAAGCAGCAATAAAGGAAAAAAAAGAAATTTTTTTAGTAGGAATCAGAGTGCAGGGAGAAGAAATAAAAACTTGGAGGTTTGCTGATGTAACTGTAATTCTGTCAGAGACAGCAAAGGACTTGGAAGAACAGTTCAACGGAATGGACAGTCTCTTGAAAGGAGGGTACAAGATGAACATCAATGAAATTCGACTACAAATGTAGTCAAACTGAGGCAGATGATGCTGAGGAAATTAGATTAGGAAATGAGACACTTAAAGTGGTAGATGAGTTTCGCTGTTTGGGAAGCACAATAAATTTAGGAAATTTGTGGTAAGTTCCTATGAGACCAAAATGCTGAAGTCATCAGTCCCAAAGCTTACACACTGTTTAATCTAACTTAAACTAACTTACGCTGAGGACAACACTCACACCCATGCCCGAGAGAGGACTCGGCCCTCCGACGGGGGAGCCAGGCGAACCTCGACAAGGCGCGTGAGACCGCGCGGCTACCCCGCGTGGCAGCAAAATAAGTAATGAAAGTCGAAGTAGTGAGGATATCTAATGCAGACTAGCAATGGTAAGAAAAGCTTTTATGTAGAAGAGAAATTTGTTAACATCGAATATAGATTTAAGTGTCATGAAGTCCAGAATGAGACGAGGTACTGGCAGAAGTAAAGTTGTGAGTACCGGTCGTGAGTCGTGCTTCGGTAGCTCAGATAGTAGAGCACTTGCCCGCGAAAGGCAAAGGTCCCGAGTTCGAGTCTCGGTCGGGCACACGGTTTTAATCTGCCGGGAAGTTTCATGTCATGAAGTCCTTTCTGAAAGTGTTTGTATGGAGTGTAGTGTTGTATGGAAGTCAAAAATGGACGATGAACAGTTTAGACAAGAAGAGAATAGAACCTTTTGAAATGTTGCGATACAGAATAATGCTGAAGTTTAGATGGGTATATCAAATAACTAATGAGAAGGTTCTGAATAGAATTGGGGAGAACAGAACTCTGTGGTACAACATGACTAGGAGAACGGGTAGGGCACATTCTGAGGTATCAAGGGATCAGTAATTTAGTACTAGAGGGAAGCGTGGGGGGCCGGCCGAAGTGGCCGTGCGGTTAAAGGCGCTGCAGTCTGGAACCGCAAGACCGCTACGGTCGCAGGTTCGAATCCTGCCTTGGGCATGGATGTTTGTGATGTCCTTAGGTTAGTTAGGTTTAACTAGTTCTAAGTTCTAGGGGACTAATGACCTCAGCAGTTGAGTCCCATAGTGCTCAGAGCCATTTGAACCATTTTTTGAAGCGTGGGGGTAAAAATCATAGAGGGGAACCAAGAGATGAATACAGTAAGCAGATTCAAAAGGATGAAGGGTCAATAGTTACTCAGAGATGAAGAGGCTTGCACAAGATGTAGCATGGAGAACCGCATCAAACCACTCATTTGACTGAAGACCAGAACAACGTATTTAATTCACAAAAGCACTCCAGGAGAGTCCCTCTCTTGTGTTTATTACCTTAGTTGCGCATCTCGTTATTGTTATCTGCTACCTTAAACACAGAAGTTCATCTATTGGTACTGTGACTTTAATGCTAATTTATACTACGTTCTTTTCTGCTTATTAATAGCGCCTTGCTTTAGGCTTATTATTTCTCTAAACCATCCAAGTAGTCTTACAAGTTTGCCTGCCTACAGACTAACATTTCATTTTATTCATCAAAACGAAGGTCATTGAAATAGCTTTATCGCTTTATCTTCATCCCGATTTGGAGTTTCTAAAAACTAACTCAAGGGTCGCTGAGATACATTCGGTGGTAATGGAACTCCACTGCCTTCTATTTTAAATTTCATAATATACTGATAAAATATAGCTGCACCTACTGCATAGATGTACATATTCGTTAGTATACTAACTTACTAATAATTTGGCCAATATTCTTCTGAAATTTATTGACCTTTCATAACACCTGTGTTCTCTCATTAATAGTTATTCCTTAGATGATCAGAGACAGAAAATTTCGAAATCTACTGCTAATATAGAAAAGTAATGTTTTTCATAATGAAGAAAGCAGCAAAGTCTCTGGGTATACCTCCTGCCCGCTCGTCATAAGGGGAACGCTACGTCATTACTGTTAATAAAATGTATCTCACGTACGATTCGCTCTTGAGAGTGGATATGAGGGAACCAGTAGTAGCATAGAGTGGGCCATGAGAGAAAGAAAGGGAAGAGCAGACTAAGGGAAGGTGTGTGTTTGATGCTCTACACATGTCAGAATGCAAATTTTTTTGCCTCTCCTGGACTTTTAGGTATTCGTTTGGTTCATCTCGCTTCTTCCACCATCTATGATTACAGGCACAGATTTTATTCTTCCACCTACCTCTACACCGCAGCTGCAGTACAGTACGGAAGAGCTTCTCAGATCAGTCAGAAATGACGCATTAGCTGAAAGAATTTGTTCCCATCCATTCTCTAAATCCTCCATTCGAAAGAAAGCCAGCTACGTCTCACGAATCCGATAGAGGAAGTGAAATATAACTGGGGCAGCACAAGATGTATACTTTTCAGAGATTTACCGGAAGCAGGTATCCGTGGTCGCAGTTCTTGGGCCAAGAAATCCTTCGGAAGAGCTCTGTGGACATATGGGTACCTTCTTATTACAAGCAAATTACGAAATTCAGATAACTACTAAAGAGTGACTTCAGAGAATAAAGACGATAATTGCGGCGTCAAATTCACCAATACCCACGCTCTGAAAAATGACGTTAATTTAGAGATGTGCCTTAAACCTTCTATCTTTGTTACGACTTAAAATGCATTGGTGTATCTACAAGTCATGGACAGAGTTGTTGCAATGAGTATGAGTTAACACTTTGTTTGGAATTGTTATGATACCAGAGAGTGTTGAATTGATTTCAACAAAATCTCTACTAATTGCCCTTGAGAGACAAGGTATTCTTTTAAGCCATGTTAAATACATATACACCATCCTACAGCTTCTAATGTGTTTGAAACGGAAAGTATATCAGCTGTTTGTATCATCAGCTTTGACTTAAAGCAGTGAAACGTACACCAAGAAGACGAAATTAGAAAACAAAGTAACAGCAACAGGGATGTTTATACACTGATGAGCCAAAGAAACTGGTGCTGTTGTTTGTTGTTGTGGTCTTCAGTCCTGAGACTCGTTTGATGCAGCTCTCCATGCTACCCTATCCTGTGCAAGCTTCTTCATCTCCCAGTACTTACTGCAACCTACATCCTTCTGAATCTGCTTAGTGTATTCATCTCTTGGTCTCCCACTACGATTTTTGCCCTCCTCGCTGCCCTCCAATGCTAAATTTGTGATCCCTTGATGCCTCAGAACATATCCTACTAAACGGACCCTTATTTTTGTCAAGTTGTGCCACAAACTCCTCCCCAATTCTATTCAATACTTCATCATTAGTTATGTGATCTACCCAACTAATCTACAGCATTCTTCTGTAGCACCATATTTCGAAACCTTCTATTCTCTTCTTGTCCAAACTATTTATCATCCATGCTTCACTTCCATACATGGCTACACTCCATACAAATACTTTCATAAACAACTTCCTGACATTTAAATCTATACTCGATGTTAACAAATTTCTCTTCTTCAGAAACGCTTTCCTTGCCATTGCCAGTCTACATTTTATATCCTCTCCACTTCGACCATCATCAGTTATTTTGATCCCCAACTAGCAAAGCTCCTTTCCTACTTTAAGTGTCTCATTTCCTAATCTAATTCCCCGCAGCATCACCAGACTAAATTCGACTACATTGCATTATCATCGTTTTGCTTTTGTTGATGTTCATCTTATATCCTCCTTTCAAAAAAAATTCAAATGGCTCTGAGCACTATGGGACTTAACATCTGTGGTCATCAGTCCCCTAGAACATAGAACTACTTGAACCTAACTAACCTAAGGACATCACACACATCCATGGCCGAGGCAGGATTCGAACCTGCGACCGTAGCAGTTGCGCGGTTCCGGACTGAGCGCCTAGAACCGCTAGACCACCGCGGCCGGCCTCCTTTCAAGATACAACTGGTGCACCTGCCTAATATCGTGTAGTTGCCCCACGAGCACGTAGAAGTGCCGCAACACGACGTGGCATGGACTAGACTGAATTCTTAAGTGGAGCGCACTGCCGCCATGAATCGTACAGGGATGTCCATGAATCCGTAAGAGTACATGGGGCTAGAGATCTCTTCCGAACAGCACGTTGCAATGCAGCCCAGATATTCTCAATAATATTCTTGTCTGGGGAGTTTGATTGCCAGCGGAAGAACTCAGAAGAGTGTGCAGGCGATCAGGCAGGATGCTTACACTCTGTCACCTGTCTGAGTCATATCTAGACGTATGAGAGGTCCCCTATCACTCCAAATGCACACGCCCCAAACCATTACAGAGCCTTCACCAGCTTCAACAGTCCCCTGCTGACATTGCGGTGTCCACGGATTAATGAGATTGGATACAATTTGAAACGAGACTCGTTCGACCAGGCAACATGTTTCCAATCATCAACACTCCAATGTCGGTGTTGACGGGCCCAGACATGGCGTTAAGTTTTGTGTCATGCAGTCATCAAGGGTAAAAGTGTGGCTCTTCGGCTCCGAAAGCCCACATCGATGATGTTTCGTTGAATGATTCGCACACTTACACTTGCCGATGGCCCACCTATCTGAGGAAGGGTTGCACTTCTGTCATTTTGAACGAGTCTCTTCAGTCGTCGTTGGTCCCGTTCGTTCTCGCATGACGTTTTTCCGGCCGCAGCGATTTTGGAGATTTGATGTTTTACCGGTTTCCTGACATACACGGTACAATCATGAAATGGTCGTACGGGAAAATCCCCACTTCATCGCTACCTCGGACATGCTGTGTTCCATCGATCGTGCACCGACTACAAGATCACGTTCAAACTCACTTAAATGTTGATAAACTGCCTTCGTTGCAGCAGTAACCGATCTAACAACTGCGCCAGACACCTTTCTTATATAGGCGTATCCGACCGCAGCGCCACATTCTGCCTGTTTACATATCTCTGTATTTGAATATGCATGTGTCATTGGTGCTTCAGTGCATTTGAATTCCGTATGCGTGCTGAAGTTTGGAAGAGGTCTTTATTCAACAGTGGCTCAAGATGTTGATGACTACACTGTTAAAGAAGATTTAATTTAACGTCTAGTTGTACTTACGGAAAAGTAAACAAATGTTGCGGCTTAAATTGTTTCAAACCGAAAATGAGGATACCTCGGGGTTCAATATGGCGCAAGGGAATGACATGTAGTCTGTGATATTGTACATAAAGAACACAATTCCTTCACATGTGTAGAAAACCCCAAAGTCGCTCACTGCTTTAATGATATAACAGGAGCAGATTTGTGTCGTTAATCATTTTGATTGGTGATGACATCGTTTCCGAGCCACCACAGGATGCCTCGCCTGTTGGGCCAGTGGCCGATTCTCCGGCAAGGTCCCGACAGTCACAGAGGGCGGGCCTATTAGTTATAGGGAGCTCCAACGTTAGGCGGGTTATGGAGCCCCTTAGGAAAATAGCGGGTAGGTCGGGGAAGAATGCCAGTGTGCACTCGGTGTGCTTGCCGGGGGGTCTCGTCCGTAATGTGGAGGAGGCCCTTCCGGCAGCTATTGAACGCACTGGGTGTGACCGGCTGCAGATAGTAGCACATGTCGGAACGAATGACGCCTGCCGCTTGGGTTCTGAGGCCATCCTTGGTTCCTTCCGGCGGCTGGCTGATTTGGTGAAGACAACCAGCATCGCACGCGGAGTGCAAGCTGAGCTTAATATCTGCAGCATAGTGCCCAGAGTCGATCGCGGTCCTCTGGTTTGGAGCCGTGTGGAGGGTCTAAACCAGAGGCTCAGACGACTCTGCGACTATAATGGTTGCAAATTCATCGACCTCCGTTATTGGGTGGAGAACTGTAGGGCCCCCCTAGACAGGTCAGGCGTGCACTACACACCGGAAGCAGCTACTAGGGTAGCAGAGTACGTGTGGCGTGCACACGGGGGTTTTTTAGGTTAGAGGGACCCCCCCTTGGGCGAAACGATAAAATACCTGACGGCTTACCAGAGAGGACATTATCATCGTTGATAAAGAACGTCCGTCCTCAGAGACCAAAAACCGGAAAAGTTAACGTAATATTGGTAAACTGCAGGAGTATCCAGGGCAAGGTTCCTGAATTAGTATCTCTTATTGAAGGAAATAGTGCGCATATAGTATTAGGAACGGAAAGTTGGTTAAAACCGGAAGTGAACAGTAACGAAATCCTAGACACAGAATGGAATATATACCGCAAGGATAGGATAAACGCCAATGGTGGAGGAGTATTTATAGCAGTAAAGAATTCAATAATATCCAGTGAAGTTATTAGCGAATGCGAATGTGAAATAATCTGGGTTAAGTTAAGTATCAAAGGTGGGTCAGATATGATAGTCGGATGCTTCTATAGACCACCTGCATCAGCAACCGTAGTAGTTGAGCGCCTCAGAGAGAACCTGCAGAACGTCGTGAAGAAGTTTCGTGATCATACTATTGTAATAGGGGGAGACTTCAATCTACCAGGTATAGAATGGGATAGTCACACAATCAGAACTGGAGCCAGGGACAGAGACTCTTGTGACATTATCCTGACTGCCTTGTCCGAGAATTACTTCGAGCAGATAGTTAGAGAACCAACTCGTGAAGCTAACGTTTTAGACCTCATAGCAACAAATAGACCGGAACTTTTCGACTCCGTGAATGTAGAAGAGGGTATCAGTGATCATAAGTCAGTGGTTGCATCAATGACTACAAGTGTAATAAGAAATGCCAAGAAAGGAAGGAAAATATATTTGCTTAACAAGAGTGATAGGGCACAAATCGCAGAATATCTGAGTGACCACCATCAAACGTTCATTTCTGAGGAAGAGGATGTGGAACAAAAATGGAAAAAATTCAGAAACATCGTCCAGTACGCCTTAGATAAGTTCGTACCGACTAAGGTCCAAAGCGAGGGGAAAGATCCACCGTGATATAACAATCATGTACGAAAGGTACTACGGAAACAAAGAAAGCTTCATCATAGGTTTAAGAGTAGTCGAATCATAGCTGATAAGGAAAAGCTGAACGAAGCGAAAAAGAGCGTAAAGAGAGCAATGAGAGAAGCATTCAACGAATTCGAGCATAAAACATTGGCAAACAATCTAAACAAGAACCCTAAAAAGTTTTGGTCATATGTAAAATCGGTAAGCGGATCTAAATCCCCTATTCAGTCACTCGTTGACCACGATGGCACCGAAACAGAGGACGACCGAAGAAAGGCAGAAATACTGAATTCAGTGTTCCGAAACTGTTTCACTGCGGAAAATCGTAACACGGTCCCTGACTTCAGCCGTCGCACGGACGCCAAAATGGAAAATATTGAAATAAACGATATCGGAATTGAAAAACAACTGCCATCACTTAGTAGCGGAAAAGCATCCGGACCAGACGAGATACCCTTAAGATTCTACAGTGATTATGCTAAAGAACTTGCCCCCTTTCTATCAGCAATTTATCGTAGATCGCTGGAAGAACGTAAAGTACCTAGCGACTGGAAGAAAGCGCAGGTCGTTCCCATTTTCAAGAAGGGTCATAAATCAGATGCGAATAATTATAGGCCTATTTCGCTTACGTCAGTCTGTTGTAGAATAATGGAACATGTTTTGTGTTCTCGTATTATGACGTTCTTAGATAATACAAATCTCCTTCATCATAACCAACATGGATTCCGCAAACAGAGATCATGTGAAACTCAGCTCGCCCTATTTGCCCAAGAAATTCACAGTGCCGTAGACACTGGCGAGCAGATTGATGCCGTATTCCTGGACTTCAGGAAGGCATTTGATACGGTTCCGCACTTACGTTTAGTGAAAAAAATACGAGCTTACGGAATATCGGACCAGGTTTGCGATTGGATTCAGGATTTCCTAGAAGAAAGAACACAACATGTCATTCTTAACGGTTCAAAATCTGCAGATGTAGAGGTAATTTCGGGAGTACCGCAGGGAAGCGTGATAGGACCTTTATTGTTTACAATATACATAAATGACTTAGTTGACAACATCGGTAGCTCCGTGAGGCTATTTGCAGATGACACGGTTGTCTACAAGAAAGTAGCAACATCAGAAGACTCGTACGTACTCCAGGAGGACCTGCAGAGGATTAATGCATGGTGCGGCAGCTGGCAGCTTTCCCTAAACGTAGATAAATGTAATATAATGCGCATACATAGGGGCAGAAATCCATTCCAGTACGATTATGCCATAGGTGGTAAATCATTGGAAGCGGTAACGACCGTAAAATACTTAGGAGTTACTATCCGGAGCGATCTGAAGTGGAATGATCACATAAAACAAATAGAGGGAAAAGCAGGCGCCAGGTTGAGATTCATAGGAAGAATTCTAAGAAAATGTGACTCATCGACGAAAGAAGTAGCTTACAAAACGCTTGTTCGTCCGATTCTTGAGTATTGCTCATCAGTATGGGACCCGTACCAGGTTGGATTAATAGAAGAGATAGACATGATCCAGCGAAAAGCAGCGCGATTCGTCATGGGGACATTTAGTCAGCGCGAGAGCGTTACGGAGATGCTGAACAAGCTCCAGTGGCGGACACTTCAAGAAAGGCGTTACGCAATACGGAGAGGTTTATTATCGAAATTACGAGAGAGCACATTCCGGGAAGAGATGGGCAACATATTACTACCGCCCACATATATCTCGCGTAATGATCACAACGAAAAGATCCGAGAAATTAGAGCAAATACGGAGACTTACAAGCAGTCGTTCTTCCCACGCACAATTCGTGAATGGAACAGGGAAGGGGGGATCAGATAGTGGTACAGTAAGTACCCTCCGCCACACACCGTAAGGTGGCTCGCGGAGTATAGATGTAGATGTAGATGTAGATATCTGTGCCGTTTTCACTGAAGCACTCATCAAAGAATTGTCATACACTACCGCAGATTTTAAAAATTCATGAAACAATTGTCTTTGAATGTTAATGAGACCCAAAGAGGCGGCATATTGCTGAAGTCACTAGACTTGCTTTCCCGAAAGGCAGGTTCAGGAACTCAGCCTGATATTACCGGTACTAGTTTCTCTAAGTCAGTAATGTTTGCATCCTTACCCTTGTAATATATGAACACGTGCTCAAGCTTCAGCCATATAGCCATCGGGACAATACGTTGAGCCGTTATCTTCTTTCCCGCTTTTATTTCTTCCTACGTCGTTCATCATGAATACTTTAAATGGCCCTTCACTTTAGCTTCAGATGCAAAAAATGTCGTAGGTTTGTGGTACTAATGTTTTTCGACACTCAGCTCGAAATATTAACTGCCTTTCAATATGCAGTCACCTATGGGGAACGATATGTGCCGATAGTCGTACAGGAACGAGTATGACAGATGCGGACACAGAATATTTCAACTTTTATTTTTGAGAATAAAATTGTCTACATCCCTCACTGTTGTTTACTTTCATTTCGTACATAATTATTGACATCTTTTGCCTCATGCCATAATCAGAGATGAACTTCAAAATTGTGAAACGATGTTCACAGTCTTTTACAATAAAAGCTGTCAATATATAACTGGAAATGACAATTATCATCCTTTAAAAATTTCTTGATTTGGATCTGTCATTAGTAACCGTAATATGAGAATAATACAAGAAATTAAAAACACGGTATTGTTAGTATAAATACACTCCTGGAAATTGAAATAAGAACACCGTGAATTCATTGTCCCAGGAAGGGGAAACTTTATTGACACATTCCTGGGGTCAGATACATCACATGATCACACTGACAGAACCACAGGCACATAGACACAGGCAACAGAGCATGCACAATGTCGGCACTAGTACAGTGTATATCCACCTTTCGCAGCAATGCAGGCTGCTATTCTCCCATGGAGACGATCGTAGAGATGCTGGATGTAGTCCTGTGGAACGGCTTGCCATGCCATTTCCACCTGGCGCCTCAGTTGGACCAGCGTTCGTGCTGGACGTGCAGACCGCGTGAGACGACGCTTCATCCAGTCCCAAACATGCTCAATGGGGGACAGATCCGGAGATCTTGCTGGCCAGGGTAGTTCACTTACACCTTCTAGAGCACGTTGGGTGGCACGGGATACATGCGGACGTGCATTGTCCTGTTGGAACAGCAAGTTCCCTTGCCGGTCTAGGAATGGTAGAACGATGGGTTCGATGACGGTTTGGATGTACCGTGCACTATTCAGTGTCCCCTCGACGATCACCAGTGGTGTACGGCCAGTGTAGGAGATCGCTCCCCACACCATGATGCCGGGTGTTGGCCCTGTGTGCCTCGGTCGTATGCAGTCCTGATTGTGGCGCTCACCTGCACGGCGCCAAACACGCATACGACCATCATTGGCACCAAGGCAGAAGCGACTCTCATCGCTGAAGACGACACGTCTCCATTCGTCCCTCCATTCACGCCTGTCGCGACACCACTGGAGGCGGGCTGCACGATGTTGGGGCGTGAGCGGAAGACGGCCTAACGGTGTGCGGGACCGTAGCCCAGCTTCATGGAGACGGTTGCGAATGGTCCTCGCCGATACCCCAGGAGCAACAGTGTCCCTAATTTGCTGGGAAGTGGCGGTGCGGTCCCCTACGGCACTGCGTAGGATCCTACGGTCTTGGCGTGCATCCGTGCGTCGCTGCGGTCCGGTCCCAGGTCGACGGGCACGTGCACCTTCCGCCGACCACTGGCGACAACATCGATGTACTGTGGAGACCTCACGCCCCGCGTGTTGAGCAATTCGGCGGTACGTCCACCCGGCCTCCCGCATGCCCACTATACGCCCTCGCTCAAAGTCCGTCAACTGCACATACGGTTCACGTCCACGCTGTCGCGGCGTGCTACCAGTGTTAAAGACTGCGATGGAGCTCCGTATGCCACGGCAAACTGGCTGACACTGACGGCGGCGGTGCACAAATGCTGCGCAGCTAGCGCCATTCGACGGCCAACACCGCGGTTCCTGGTGTGTCCGCTGTGCCGTGCGTGTGATCATTGCTTGTACAGATTCTCGCAGTGTCCGGAGCAAGTATGGTGGGTCTGACACACCGGTGTCAATGTGTTCTTTTTTCCATTTCCAGGAGTGTATATTATTTTATTATTATTTTTTTTTTCGATAGGAGGTAATGGATTACTTCAGATTGCCTATGACAGATTCAGTGTGTTAACAGTTACAGAAAATATGGTTCAGATAAGTGGAATTACAATCGTGTAACAATAAATGACAGTATACAAGGATGGCGGAGACGATCGAACACAGGCTTGCTTGAATCACGGCGGAGTACGACATTAATGATAAACAATGTCAGGACCGAAAGGCTCTTCAAAGAGGAATGGCTGATAAGTTCTGAAAACCTGCTTCAGAATTCTAGGAAATAGGTTTCAGAGGGTTAGCTATGAACGCGTGTCGTCACGTTTGATGTAGCTTCCATCGAGATCGTGAAGAGAACATATAAGTAGCTACAACACGTTTAAGGGAATATGAAAATTCGTCCCACTTTTCCATCTACACCGAAATTTGAAACAAAAACTTGGTTCGGATAGGCCTCTGAAGAGCCCATAGTACGGATCGACAGCCGTGTTATCCTCGGCCAATAGGCGTCACTGGATACGGATATGGAGGGGTACGTGGTTAGCATACCGGCCGTTATCGGTTTTCGTGACCGCAACCGTTACTACTAGATCAGGTAGCTTCTCATTTGGTCTCACAAGAGTTTAGTGCATCCCGCTTGTCAACATTATCTGCATACCCAGACGTTCACCCATCCATCTGCTAGCCATGTCTGACAGCGATTAACTTTGATGAGCCGGCCGGTGTGGCCGAGCGGTTGTAGGTGCTTCAGTCTGGAACCGTGCGGCCGCTACGGTCGCAGGTTCGAATCCTGCCTTGGGCAAGGATGTGTGTGATGTCCTTACGTTAGTTAGGCTTAAGTAGTTCTGCGTTCTAGGGGACTGATGACCTCAGATGATAAGTCCCATTGTGCTCAGAGACATTTGAACCTTATAGCGCTTACTGCGGAAACGTGGATGGTACCTACGAAGTTGCATGACCGACTGCTTTTGTGACATTTCCCCATACAGAGCTTAGGCTCCATCTCTAATGGACTTGTCATCGATGGGAAGTTAAGCCCTAATCGCCTCTTTTCTACACTCCTGGAAATTGAAATAAGAACACCGTGAATTCATTGTCCCAGGAAGGGGAAACTTTATTGACACATTCCTGGGGTCAGATACATCACATGATCACACTGACAGAACCACAGGCACATAGACACAGGCAACAGAGCATGCACAATGTCGGCACTAGTACAGTGTATATCCACCTTTCGCAGCAATGCAGGCTGCTATTCTCCCATGGAGACGATCGTAGAGATGCTGGATGTAGTCCTGTGGAACGGCTTGCCATGCCATTTCCACCTGGCGCCTCAGTTGGACCAGCGTTCGTGCTGGACGTGCAGACCGCGTGAGACGACGCTTCATCCAGTCCAAAACATGCTCAATGGGGGACAGATCCGGAGATCTTGCTGGCCAGGGTAGTTGACTTACACCTTCTAGAGCACGTTGGGTGGCACGGGATACATGCGGACGTGCATTGTCCTGTTGGAACAGCAAGTTCCCTTGCCGGTCTAGGAATGGTAGAACGATGGGTTCGATGACGGTTTGGATGTACCGTGCACTATTCAGTGTCCCCTCGACGATCACCAGTGGTGTACGGCCAGTGTAGGAGATCGCTCCCCACACCATGATGCCGGGTGTTGGCCTGTGTGCCTCGGTAGTATGCAGTCTTGATTGTGGCGCTCACCTGCACGGCGCCAAACACCCATACGACCATCATTGGCACCAAGGCAGAAGCGACTCTCATCGCTGAAGACGACACGTCTCCATTCGTCCCTCCATTCACGCCTGTCGCGACACCACTGGAGGCGGGCTGCACGATGTTGGGGCGTGAGCGGAAGACGGCCTAACGGTGTGCGGGACCGTAGCCCAGCTTCATGGAGACGGTTGCGAATGGTCCTCGCCGATACTCCAGGAGCAACAGTGTCCCTAATTTGCTGGGAAGTGGCGGTGCGGTCCCCTACGGCACTGCGTAGGATCCTACGGTCTTGGCGTGCATCAGTGCGTCGCTGCGGTCCGGTCCCAGGTCGACGGGCACGTACACCTTCCGCCGACCACTGGCGACAACATCGATGTACTGTGGAAACCTCACGCCCCACGTGTTGAGCAATTCGGCGGTACGTCCACCCGGCCTCCCGCATGCCCACTATACGCGCTCGCTCAAAGTCCGTCAACTGCACATACGGTTCACGTCCACGCTGTCGCGGCATGCTACCAGTGTTAAAGACTGCGATGGAGCTCCGTATGCCACGGCAAACTGGCTGACACTGACGGCGGCGGTGCACAAATGCTGCGCAGCTAGCGCCATTCGACGGCCAACACCGCGGTTCCTGGTGTGTCCGCTGTGCTGTGCGTGTGATCATTGCTTGTACATCCCTCTCGCAGTGTCCGGAGCAAGTATGGTGGGTCTGACACACCGGTGTCAATGTGTTCTTTTTTCCATTTCCAGGAGTGTATGTAAAAATCAGTTCTATGTTAACGCGGACCTGTGATATTCTAATCACACGAAGATAATCTGTTATATATGCATCCTGTGTGCCGTATCGAACCATTGAACAACATTTGCTCAAATGTGTTGATTAGAGAATCAGATTCGTTGTAACGAAGCTAAAATGGTAGAATCAGCTGATTTTGTTTCTAATTTCGAGATTATTATGGGAAAACGAAAATGTTAGGTTCCAACAGTTGTAATATTTTTTTTCCTTTTACGCCATCTTTCGGTAGGAAAAAAATACGGTATCATGTGGTATTAGGAACACAAAATAACTACGATCTACAGTAAGTATCTCGTAATTTTAACACAGTTATAAGTTTAGATAAATTGTAGATAAATGACCTTTACAATACTTTCAATAAATCACAGCAGAAGAATACAATGTTTATTCTTATTTGAGAGCTAATTACCAGAAATATTACGACTGCAGTAGCTAGTTACTCATCGTATTTAAAGTTGGAATAGATAAAATTTAAACAAAATTCAGAAATTAATTTAGTAGAATAAATCAATCGTTATTGAAACGAAAAGTCACTATCTACTACAGTAAATTCTTATTTTTAACACATCCCTCTGTAATATATTAAAATATTTATTGATACACAAGAGTGGACTCCAGTAGGAGTTCATAGATACACCACATTTAGTCTATGTTGTACGATGTATACATATGAGTGACTTTCGAATTAGTACTTTCTTTGTACAACTATGTATCGGACATTTTGTAGGATGCGGTGGCTGTTGTGGATACTAACACGACGAAAGTGATATGAAAGCGATACACTTGTGTGGACGGGATGTGAATCGACAATGTACAGAGGATCGTTAGAAGACGTGCAACTGAGAAACGAGCTCCCGGTCGCGCAGGAATTCTTTTATATGGTCGAATCAGCGCGACTGAAACCGACCGGAAAAAGGTTCCCGAAGAGTAATCTGCAATTCTAACAGGTCGTTTCTCGGCAATTCTTCGTCGCAGCGTACCCAGTGGTGCTATCATTTCGACGCGCTTGCCGTGTTTGACGCGAACGATTACTTTTCGATTTCGACATTAGCTTCATCACGTCGAGTAGCAGCGTTCGTACCTCTCCACCCCATCAACGAAAGAACTCTAGTGGAAAAGTGGTTGTAATTATTAGAAATCTGTTCGTATGTGCCAAATGTAGCCGATGAATTGCTAAAAATTTTTGCGATTTTATCAGTGTGAAATTCTATCGTGGGACAGACTCGAACACGCAAAACTTAATGTAAAGAGTCATTCGGGCGTTATGATATGCACTTATCATGAGATCTTAATTTTTTTGTAGGCCTTGTTGAAGCTTGTAAAATTAGTGTGTGCATAACCAGAAGCTCATAGAAGCTGAATAATCACTAAGTATAGAATATTCGCCAGTTACAGAATGTATCTGAATTTAACCAACATGGTTGGGAGTATCAGTGATCTCATTTGTGATAGTTACTTATGAAGAAACCGTTATCGTCTTGACAACACGCAACTGCTCAGCAAATGGTACTATCAATTATAAAATGGCTTAAAGTATGTGCCGAAACCGGTCATCTTAAATAAATGATATTTTGCGATCGTGTCTGTTTCTTCGTCAGTCATTAACAAAATATTTTTTCTACCATTGCTCTAAATTCACTGAGAAGGACCAGAGTCAATTAAATTAAATTTAAGCAATGCAATATATTTATCTGGAAGCCAAATTGGTGAAATCCATTCAGAAACAATGAAACTGCGAGATAATGAATTAATCATGAAAAGTGAAAGTAGGTGCTATACCGATAAAAGATGAAGACTGGAAGTACTACACTGTATGCTCTTTTTGCGTGCAGTCGTAATACTGTCACGAAATAATCTAGAAAAAATTTATATTTTGTCAGTAGTAAGTAAGTTTGCACATGCCTGGATAAATGTAGCAAGGCCAGGACATCAGATTCATACAACCAGACAATTAGCTCAGTATACAGAAAGAGGACGAAACATTAAATGACACCATAGAAAAATAATGACATCATGTTCTTCGCACAGATTGACAGGGGACGATAGAAACAGTCACAAGAGAGAGAGAGAGAGAGAGGTTAGAAGAAGGAAAGAAGGGATGGAGAGGTGACAGAAAGAGAGAAAAAGATAGAAGGAGTCACGATACAATTAGAACAATACTAGTAGTTCCATACTTACGCATCTTAAGTCTGAGTATAAATATTAATTATAATGGCACCATCTGTTTCTAAAGAATGTATTATTTCTCACAAAATATAATCGTTGTATTGTACGGTACGACGGTAAGTTAGAGAGGAGAGATATCATATGCTAAATAATCTCTCTTTGCGTTGAAATGGCTTGCACATCACTATTGGTTGTACCAGTAACTAGTTAAAAACAGGAGCCCCTTCTTCAGTTGTGGACACTGTTTCTCCCTTCCAGACTTCCTCTTTTCATTCTCACTTGCAATTCTTTTTCAGCTCTGGAAAGAGAATGGTAAAATAATATTCTGATAATATCAAGTGTGTTCCTCCAATGATGAATGTATTTTATAGAAGCGTGCGATTTCAAGTCGTTTCCCTATTACATAAGCAAGGCTTTTCCGCATCGCTGAACCATACAGACTTAACAACTGCACTCATCGCTTGTCTGGGTGATCGTCTATTTTCTCTCGCCTTTCGCCGAAAAATCGAGTCCCCCTTTTCCTGATCCGACAGCCGATTTACAGATGGCTGCACTCGAAAGAGCCGAGCAGTCAACAGTTCGCGCAGATGGGTTAGAACGCTGGGAATCAAATACCGTGAACGCCAGCTGATTGTTTGACCGAAGCTATGGTGCCTGCTTTTTGCCAATGGGCCGGTGGAACATAGTATGTTAAAATGATCAGTTTAACGTCGTATCTAAATTATTCTTAGTAAGTCGTGGATGTTCTAAAATACGGTTTTTGTTCCTTGATAAACTCCGACACTCCCCTTCTTAAAAAATTATGTGTGATAATTGCAGGGACGCGTGTAAACATCTGTAATATTGGTATAAATGCAAAAGAGTCGAAACAATAGACTTTAAAGTCCTGTCGTAGCAGAGGTAACAGGGACGAAGCATAAGCTCGCATGGCTCATGGAGTGGATAAGGAAACGCTCGTTAGCTGTACAAAGGACTTAAAAATTTAGAGAAATTAGTTAAAACTCAGATTTTGTGAACTAAAGGAAATTTGAATCTCGGTTGAACCTAATGCCAGTCTAACTCCTAACAAACTATGCCCCATGCGCGGTAAAGGCAACCGACGAAAATAACTATAAAGGTACTACAGTAATTGAAGTATTCCTATCACTTACGTAACTGATAGTTTAATAACGACATGGTACATGGTTGCATCTGTTGTGGTATCTCGAGATGTTGAAATGGGCACTGTAACTATTTCGAATTGAATTAATCGCTTTTTTCGACTTATTTAACTCAGTGTGTAAGATACTGCACTTGCAACAGGGATCCAATTGACAGTCGAGTATTCTCCACGAGTTAATGAGATGATGTGTTTATTCTTTAGAAAGTAGTATGGATTGATTTATTCCCGATCCTTAAATTATCTAAGGTTGTGCCCAGTAACAACAGACCACATTGTCGGTGGAACATTCAACGCTAGCATTCTTTTCCTTTACGCAACTTTCCTAAATGAACACGTAAATTTATACGAGGGACACTCGAAGGTGTTTTTTATTTCCTTATGAGCCTTGGAAATCAGTATTACTTACGCTGGACAGCTTGTATAAAATGAGCTCATTTTTGTAGAAGATTGCAATGATTTCTATGTTTCATATTATAATTGCAATACAAAGTTTTTTGATCCTCTCGGGAAGTTCATTTTAAGGCTAGGGATGCTCTCCCGGTGGGTTTGCACTTTCGCTAGTAAACAGAATAATCCTCTTCTCACAATGAATTTTTCCATTTGAAGACGATTGTGCTCCTGGAATAGTTTTCTGATGTGGAAAAATTGAATAAATGGTTACAACAATTTTTATTTTGTTGTTATATACCTGCCCAAAACAAGTGATTCCAGCGTCTTCGAAAGTAAGTTTGGGGATACGGATCGTCCCCGGCATATTTCCTCACTAACTATAACATATAATAAATCACTTTCTGTTATAATTATTCGCTTTTTTTTCCTTACTGTTTATATCTGCTCCGAAAATCTGCAGCATAGGTGACCTGTCAATTTATTTTTGCAACAAGAGTACATTATCACTCAGTATCATCGGTTCCTCTTTTTTCCCACAGAAAGCGATTCGACTGCTTCCAATCACCGTGAACGCTTACTCACAAATTGAAATATCTGGAGCTACAAAAAGTGTTGGAGCGGGTAAGCAGAGGGGTGGAGGAGGGGATAGGGGGTGCGAAGTTGATGATAAGAAAGATATCAAACATAAATTATTATGAATTATTGTTACTTATTGGCACTCATTGCAGAGACTTTTCGCCAACGTAGTAATACACTCTGAACCATATTACTATGAATATAGAAACAAAGTTTCCCACCGTGGGCCCTAAAATTTTGTATGAAGTGTACATTCATTTCTTTTTTATTTAACATGTGCATTATATTTATGCTGCATATTAAGTAGGAGCTTACACAACACTGGTTATATCGACAGTGGTGAACGACTCCTAATGTAAAACAAAAAGAATAGTTTATATTAACCTGACTGTAAGGATCCTTACTTTGCCTTTTATAAGACAGTCAGTTGTGTCCGCTCTAAGTATTCCAATGGCTTCGCAGAAACTGATGGACTGTCGTGGGTGAAGTGCCACTACCAGCCCAACGAGAGATTTACTTCTGGTGCGTTGTCGTTTTTCTAAATGTCGTGTTCGTGCGCGATAGGAAACTGGTGCTCAACCTGCGAACGAGCTTGTGGCCTAATTGCAGGTAAAGTACAGCGTTTCGTTCGTCACGACACTAGGAGGAGGTGGTGGCGAGCCCGTCGCCCAGATCGGCTTTCTACCACTCGAAAGAATCGCTGCATTCTATTTCATAGCAGGCTGAGTTGATCTGAGAGCGTCCTAGTGGGACTGGAATAAGGAAATTCCGCCCCCTGCTCCCCGCCCTCCCGACCTACAGACTCCTACCTGGGATTGAATCTGGAACCTCATGGGCTGGAATATAGCTCTCTACCCGCTTCCGCACTACGGATGTTGTTCGTGCTCGGTGTTACCGTAATTCAATCGATACCTTGAACACAGTCAGCTACCTACTGTGCAGTAATACTAACTACGTATTTACTGAAATATTTGCAATTGACAATTACTGTGCATGTCGTGGAATCAAGGGAGGCAGTATACCGTATGCCACGTATAATCCACAGTGTTCGGAAATCACTGACACGGTGGTTAGATTTCTACACATAATAAAAAGTGTGACTTCGTGAAAATTTCGTCCCCTTTTATAATTCATGTGTCATAGATTTCGTATGTAGCTTACCTTCTCATCTGCTGCCTTTCGACATAAAATTCGACTGCGGCCTTGCAATCGATGGTGTCGACTGCATTACAACTTTCATAAAAGACTGCTAACATTGGAAAAGCAGTACTCTTCAAGATTTTTATCTACGAACACACTACGTCTCTCAAAGGGTTTTTCTATAGTGAGGTGATAAAAGTCTACATCTACATTTATACTCCGCAAGCCACCCAACGGTGTGTGGCGGAGGGCACTTTATGTGCCACTGTCATTACCTCCCTTTCCTGTTCCAGTAACGTATGGTTTGCGGGAAGAACGACTGTCTGAAAGCCTCCGTGCGCGCTCTAATCTCTCTAATTTCACATTCGTGATCTCCTCGGGAGGTATAAGTAGGGGGAAGCAATATATTCGATACCTCATCCAGAAACGCACCCTCTCGAAACCTGGCGAGTAAGCTACACCGCGATGCAGAGCGCCTCTCTTGCAAAGTCTGCCACTTGAGTTTGTTAAACATCTCCGTAACGCTATCACGGTTACCAAATAACCCTGTGACGAAACGCTCCGCTCTTCTTTGGGTCTTCTCTATCTCCTCCGTCAACCCGATCTGGTACGGGTCCCACACTGATGAGCAATACTCAAGTATAGGTCGAACGAGTGTTTTGTAAGCCACCTCCTTTGTTGATGGACTACATTTTCTAAGGACTCTCCCAATGAATCTCAACCTGGTATCCGCCTTACCAACAATTGATTTTATATGATCATTCCACTTCAAATCGTTCCGCACGCATACTCCCAGATATTTTACAGAAGTAACTGCTACCAGTGTTTGTTCCGCTATCATATAATCATACAATAAAGGATCCTTCTTTCTATGTATTCGCAATACATTACATTTGTCTATGTTAAGGGTCAGTTGCCACTCCCTGCACCAAGTGCCTATCCGCTGCAGATCTTCCTGCATTTCGCTACAATTTTCTAATGCTGTAACGTCTCTGTATACTACAGTTTCATCCGCGAAAAGCCGCATGGGACTTCCGACACTATCTACTAGGTCATTTATATATATTGTGAAAAGCAATGGTCCCATAACACTCCCCTGTGGCACGCCAGAGGTTACTTTAACGTATGTAGACGTCTCTCCATTGATAACAACATCCTGTGCTCTGTTTGCTAAAAGCTCTTCAATCCAGCCACGCAGCTGGTCTGATATTCCGTAGGCTCTTACTTTCTTTATCAGGCGACAGTGCGGAACTGTATCGAACGCCTTCCGGAAGTCAAGAAAAATAGCATCTACCTGGGAGCCTGTATCTAATATTTCCTGGGTCTCATGAACAAATAAAGCGAGTTGGGTCTCACACTACCGCTGTTTCCGGAATCCATGTTGATTCCTACATAGTAGATTCTGGGTTTCCAAAAACGACATGATACTCGAGCAAAAAACATGTTCTAAAATTCTACAACAGTCTTAGGGTACCTTCTAATATCGTGTCGGATCTCCTTTTGCCCGGCGTAACAATGCCGCAACTCGAAGTGGTATGGACTCAAAAAGCCTGCCGAAATATTGAGCCATGCTGCCTCTACAACTGTCCATTATGGCGTAACTGTTGCTGGTGCAGGATTTTGTATACGAACATTGTGTTCCATGGGATTCATGTCGGGAGATCTGGGTGGTCAAATCATTCTCTCGATTTGTCCAGAATGTTGTTCAAACCAATCGCGAAGAACAGTGACCCGGTGACATGACATCGTTGTTCAAGAACATGAAGTCCATGAATGGCAGCAAATGGTCTCTAAGTAGGCGAATATAGCCATTCCTGTCAACTATTGGTCCTTTTGGATTAGAGGACCCAGTCCATTCCATGTAAACACAGAGCACATCAATATGGAGCCACCACAAGCTTGCACAGTGACTTGTTGACAATTTGGTTCTATGGCATCGTGGGATCTGTGCCACACTCGAACCTTACCATCAGCTCTTACCAACCGAAACGGGGTATCATCGGACCAGACCATGGTTTTCCAGTCATCTATGGTTCAACCGATATGGTCACGAGGCGCGCTGCAGGCGATGTCGTGCTGTTAGAAAGCGCAGTCGGTCGTCTGCTGCCGTACCCATTAACGCCAGAGTTTCGTCGCACTGTCCTAACGAATATGTTCGTCATACCTCGCACATTGATTTCTGCGGTTAATTCACGCAGTGTTGCTTGTCTGTTAGCACTGACAACTCGACTCCAACGCCTCTGCTCTCGGTCGTTAAATGAAGGCCGTCTGCCACTGCGCTGTCGGTGGTGAGAGGTAATGTCTGAAACCTGGTATTCCTGACACGATGTTGACATTGTGGATATCGGAATATTGAATTCCTGAACGATTTTCAAAATGGAGTGGTTCAAATGGCTCTAAGCACTATGGGACTTAACATCTGAGATCATCAGTCCCCTAGACTTAGAACTACTTAAACCTAGCTAACCTAAGGATATCACACACATCCATGCCCGATGCAGGATTCGAACCTGCGACCGTAGCAACAGCGCAGTTCCGGACTGAAACGGCTAGAACCGGTCGGTCACAGAGGCAGGCCAAAATGGAATGTCCCATGCGTATGACCCTAATTACCATTCCGCGTCCAGATGTGTTAATTCCCACAGTGCAGCCGCAATCACGTCGGAAATCTTTTCACATGATCACCTGAGTACAAATGACAGTTCCGCCAATGCATTGCCCTTTTATACATAGTGTACGCGATAGTGCCGCCATATTTGTATGTGCGTATCATTATCCCATGACTTTTTCCACCTCATTGTATCTGAAGAACTGTGCTTCATCAACAACAGCTATTCCCTTTTACAGAAGCCAGAGAAACATACAGCACTAAAACGGAAAGTACGCCCATAAGTATAATTCCTTATTTGAGTCACAGGAAGGCGTGGCAAATGCTACGTCTACATCTACGTTCATACCCCACAGAATATTGTACAGCGGATGGCAGAGATTTCTGTCTTGTTACTTTCACGTAGGTGATGCCTCTGCACGCGCCCCAATCTATCTTAGCTTATTCCCATGACCCCTATAAGAGATATACCTTAGTGGCTGCAGAGCTGTTCCACACTTCTCGAATACCGGTTTCCTAAATTTATCTAACAGAGATTAGAGAGAAAAGACAATTTTGTAGAGGGTAGGGCAAATATAAGTGGCTCTGACGAGTAGATACTATGTATGGATATAACAGCACCCCGTGACGCGCATAACACGTGTACGCCCGCCACGTTCTTCACACCGGCTCAGAGCCTAGTGTGGGTGGTGTCAGTTTGAGTGGAATCGCTAGCAGAGGTCAGTCTGGTCGTGGGAAGCCCACAAGTCTAAGGTGTATTGCATAAACCATCTAGTATTTAAGAACTGCAGCAGAACATTTCGGATGAGACTGCAGCAATTCCATCGGTCCAGTTTCCGCGTTCAGCAACTTGCTGACTAGGGACCAGAGGTGCCAACGGGTGAATGGTGATTACTTTCGGCATGGTATATAGTCAGCTTAGTAGTGTATTCCCTTTAATTTGCTGTGTTTATTTGTAATCTTGAACTCTTTTCTCCGGGCTAGTTTTATTTGCTCCAACCTGTATTACAGATTCCCATTTAAATACGCCGAGTATCGCTGTTAAACATACGTATGGGCTGCTCCGAACTGTTACAATCTAACAGCACGTCTCAAAATTCGTTCAGAGTGTACTGTTGTGCCTACTTCATAAAGATTCCAAACGATAGATCGCAATACTACAGAATTAGTACCACTAGCGTTTTATGTGGGATTGTCCGTTACAGATAAACCGTACTTTCCCAGAACCTTTACAACAAATCCAAGTCTTACATTCGCCGTCCTTAGTACAGATTTACTGTTCGTCCTGTCTGATATCCCTTCTTACCACAAATCCTCAATGTATGAACGTTGCGGCGTGCTCTAACTTTTAATCTGATACTAGTGGGTTTACCCTCTGTATTCCATGTGCTGCTTTGCATTTATACCATTTTATATATAACTTCCTTCCATTAAACTAGGTGAGAATTTTCTGAAAGTTATTCCGCTTTTGGTCACGATTGTCTAACGACGAAGCTTTCCCGCAGACAACAGCACTGGGAATGAAATATCTAATAGTGATGTTGACACTATCTGACGAGCTGTTTATGTATATTAGGAACACCAGACGTCCTTCTACATCTACATCTACATCTGCATGATTACTCTGCAATTCACATTGAAGTGCTGGGCAGAGGGTTCATCGAACCACAATCATACTTTCTCTCTGCCATTCCACTCCCGAACAGCGCGCGGGAAAAGCGAACACCTAAACCTTTCTGTTCGAGCTCTGAATTCTCTTATTTTATTTTGATGATCATTCCTACCTAAGTGTCCCGCCAATGAAACGCAACCTTTGGCTCGCCTTCCCCACAATATTATCTATGTGGTCTTTCCAACTGACATTGTTCGTAATTTTAACACCCAGGTACATAGTTGAATTGACAGCCTTGAGAATTGTACTATTTATCGAGTATTCAAATTCCAACGGATTTCTTTTGGAACTTATGTGGATCACCTCTAACTTTTCGTTATTTAGCGTCAACTGCCACCTGCCACACCATACAGCAATCTTTTCTAAATTGCTTTGCAACTGATACTGGTCTTCGGATGACCTTACTAGACGGTAAATTACAGCATCATCTGCGAACAACCTAAGAGAACTGCTCAGATTGTCACCCAGGTCATCTATACAGATCAGGAACAGCAGAGGTCCCAGGACGCTTCCCTGGTAAACACCTGATATCACTTCAGTTTTACTCGATGATTTGCCGTCAATTACTACGAACTGCGACCTTCCTGACAGGAAATCACGAATCCAGTCGCACAACTGAGACGATATCCTATAGGCCCGCAGCTTGATTAGAAGTCGCTTGTGAGTAAAGGTGTCAAAAGCTTTCCGGAAATCTAGAAATACGGAATCAACTTGAGATCGCCTGTTGATAGCGGCCATTACTTTGTGCGAATAAAGAGCTAGCTGTGTTGCACAAGAACGATGTTTTCTGAAACCATGCTGATTACGTATCAATAGATCGTTCCCTTCGAGGTGATTCATAATGTTTGAATACAGTATATGATCCAAAACCGTACTGCAAACCGACGTCAATGAAATAGGTCTGTAGTTCGATGGATTACTCCTACTACCCTTCTTAAACACTGGTGCGACCTGCGCAATTTTCCAATCTGTAGGTACAGATCTATAGGTCAGCGGGCGGTTGTATATGATTGCTAAGTAGGGAGCTATTGTATCAGCTAATCTGGAAGGAACCTAATCGGTATACAATCTGGACCCGAAGACTTGCCCATATCAAGCGATTTGAGTTGCTTCGCAACCACTAAGGTATCTACTTCTAAGAGACTCATGCTAGCAGCTGTTCGTGTTTCAAATTCTGGAATATTCCGTTCTTCTTCCCTGGTGAAGGAATTTCGGAAAACAGCGTTCAATAACTCCGCTTTAGCGGCACAGTCGTCGGTAAGAGTACTATCGGCACTGCGCAGCGGAGGTATTGACTGCGTCTTGCCAGTTGTGTACTTTACATACGACCAGAAATTCTTCGGATTTTCTACCAAATTTCGAGACAATGTTTCGTTGTGGAACCTATTTAAGGCATCTCGCATTGAAGTCCGTGCCAAATTTCGCGCGTCTGTAAATTTTTGCCAATCTTCGGGATTTCACGTTCTTCTGAACTTCGCATGCTTTTTCCGTTGCCTCCGCAACAGCGTTCGGACCTGTTTTGTGTACCATTGGGGATCAGTTCCAGCTCTTACCAATTTATGAGGCATGAATCTCTCAAATGCTGTTGCTACTATATCTTTGGAATTTGAGCCACATCTCATCTACATTTGCATAGTCAGTTCGGAAGGAATGGAGACTGTCTCTTGGGAAGGCTTCTAGTCACACTTTATCCACTTTTTTAAATTAAATTATTTTGCGTTTGTTTCTGGTGGATTTGGAAGAAACGGTAGTGAGCCTAGCTACAACGACCTTGTAATCACTAATCCCTGTATCAGTCATGATGCTCTCTATTAGCTCTGGATTGTTTGTGGCTAAGAGGTCAAGTGTGTTTTCGCAACCATTTACAATTCGCGTGGGTTCGTGGAGTAACTGCTCGAAATAATTTTCGGAGAAAGCATTTAGGACAATCTCGGAAGATGTTTGCTGCCTACCACCGGTTTTGATCAAGTATTTTTGCGAACATATCGAGGGAAGGTTTAAGTCCCCACCAACTATAACCGTATGAGTGGGGTATTTATTTGTTACGAGACTCAAATTTTCTCTGAACTGTTCAGCAACAATATCATTGGAGTCTGGGGGTCGGTAGAAGGAGCCAATTATTAACTTAGTTCGGCTGTTATGTATAACCTCCACCCATACCAATTCGCACGGAGTATCTACTTCGACTTCACTACAAGATAAACCACTACTGACAGACACAAACACTCCACCACCAATTCTGCCTAATCTGTCTTTCCTGAACACCGTCTGAGACTTCGTAAAAATTTCTGCAGTACTTATTTCAGGCTTTAGCCAGCTTTCTGAACCTATAACGATTTCAGATTCTGTGCTTTCTATTAGCGCTTGAAGCTCAGGGACTTTCCCAGCACAACTACAACAGTTTACAACTACAATTCCGACTGTTCCTTGATCCAAGCACGTCCTGTATTTGCCATGCACCCTTTGAGATTGCAGCCCACCCCGTACTTTCCCGAGGCCTTCCAACCTAAAAAACCGCCCAGTCCACGCCACACAGCCTACGCTACCCGTGTAGCTGCCAGTTGAGTGTAGTGAACTCCTGACCTATTCAGCGGAACCAGAAACCCCACCACCCAATGGCGCAAGTCAAGGAATCTGCAGCCAACACGGTCGCAAAACCGTCTGAGCCTCTGATTCAGACCGTCCACCCGGCTGTGCACCAAAGGTCCGCAGTCTGTTCTGTCAACGATGCTGCAGATGGTGAACTCTGCCTTCATCTCGTAAGCAAGACCGGCAGCCTTCACCAAATCAGATAGCAGCTGGAATCCAGAGAGAATTTCCTCAGATCCAAAGCGACACACATCATTAGAGCCGACATGTGCCACCACCTGCAGCTGGCTGCACCCTGTGCTCTTCATAGCATCCCGAAGGACCCTTTCCACATCAGGAATGACTCCACCCGGAATGCTCACGGAGTGCACACTGGATTTCTTCCCATCCTTAGCAGCCATATCCCTAATGGGCCCCATTACGCGCCTAACATGGGAGCTCCCAACTGCCAATAAGCCCACCCTCTGCGACTGCCCGGACCTTGAAGGCTGAGAATCATCCTCTGAAACAGGACAGGCAGCTGCATCTGGCTCAGCCAGAGACAGTACCTGAAACGCATCCTTGGGGCACGCCATATGACTCTTTATGTTGTAACCGGGTCCTGTTCACCAAACATATCACACGTCATTGAAGACACTGCTTATGGGCCTATCTTATTTAGTACTGGGTTGTTATAATTAAGGTGCTGCTATTCACAGAGATACTGTGTGGGCTGTAATTATCGTATGGCAACGAAACGTGGTAGATACTCTAATGTGTTGATGCGGAACCGAATTACGCTGAAGAAAAATAGTTCCAGTTTGGGCCACCAGTTGCAAATTTAGAGCTGTGTATCCAAGACACGTCTAGATATATATCCATAGGTAACGGATTAGGAAAGGTTTGTGGACAGAAACGGTCAAAAAAGTGAGAAAGGCATTATGTTGACTTCATTATTAACCGTCATTTGCACAATTCGTTAAATATGAGCACCAGAGACGTCGACGGTGGAAAACTCTGGATAACACGTAAGGAAATTAAAGCAGTATCTGAATATCAGCATCTCAGATGGCATGCCAGTACAACTCAAAGAACAGAAGATTGAAATGTGGAAAGAATGTATTGATGGGCTATAAATATGATCAGTCTTGAAGACATTGTTATGTGAATGAAAGAGGAAGTATACTGATATGATGCTAGAGCTAGTAGACGAGTGAAGTTACTCGAGAAGTAAAATAAATGACGAATCCTGAAGTAGACAGGACATAAAACACAGACTGTCAGTGGCACGTAAAGCGTTTGCGCAAAAGATTCATTTTTTCACATCACTACAAATTTAAGTGTGAACCTTTTCAAAACCAAACTTTACGTTGCATTCAAAAAATATTAAAACATTATATTGGACTGGTAAAATCTCTTAGCAACCCATTAAACACGATTTCAATTATGACAGTATTTTTCTAATAGGTCCATACGGAACCAGTTCACACAATCCTGTTGGTGCTGCCATCTAGTGACAAATTTACACACACCAGAATGTAACAAAGCCATGTGGAACTAATGGGCGTTCATCGGTACTGCAGAAATACCTTAAAACTGTAATGGGTCCAGACGGACCCATTGAGCTGGAAATGGTTACGAAGTTGTTTATGAACGTATGTGTGAAGTGGAAGGGGAACGTAGACGATTAAAAGCTCAGGAAAGAAGAAAAAATAAACTTCTAAAGTGTGGTGCTACTGCAGAATCCTGATGATTGGATGGATAGTTCGGGTAAGTAATGAGGAGATACTGATTGAAACTGGGGGTAAAAGAAATCTATGGTGCAATATGATTAAAAGAACGTATCAGTTGATAGGGCAAATTTTGAAAAATCAATTACTCTTCAATTTGGTAATAATGAGAACCATTGGGGGTAAAAGTTGTAGAGGGGTTCCAAGGCATCACTCTTGATTATACAAACCATATTAAATTAGAAGTAGGTTGCGTTTGAAATGTGAGGACGAAGAGCACTGCACAGTATAGACCAGCGTGGAGAACTGTATTAAACAATTCTTCGGAGCGAAGACAACACGAACGACAAAACGTTCGTCCAACATGACATCCTTTCATAACCTTTTCCTAACTATTTAATCTATTAGACTGTCTCCAGAAGCCTATCTTTAAGTACTGTACTCACAGGTTACCTATTTCATTTGTAATTCAGTCATATTTTAAAGCAAGTGGCTGTACAGGATTCTGAATCGGAGGCCTACTGAATTTTCCCCTGCAGCATCAACGAATCGACATTTGATGATGGAGGCAAGTGTGGGACCGAAAATTTGTAGGTTTAGCTTATTCACGAACTAATGTTATTGGTATACATTTGAGATGTCAGAAAATAAACTATTTCATTGAGACATCATGCATTTTCGAAGGCACTCCATAGGCACGTTTCATTAATATTCGTCAACAAAATAGATTCAATGATCTAGAAAAACGGAAGTTGCCATTTGTACATCACTACCCAATCAGTATGTTCCAGGTGTACATAGATTTATGGGAACTATTGTTCACAATATGCTGACCAAATACAGAAACGAAACTAGCTTTTAAACTAAATGCCACATTGTTCTCAGAAAAAAAAGGAATCACGTAGTCGCGTTCTACCACCATTTCTTCTTCTTTGCTTCCTTGTCATTCCAATTTTTTCTTCACTGGATTTATTCCATTTCCTTTTTCCTTTCTCTCAACATGTATTTTTGCACGATGGTTGTAATAACATTGTTATTATTACTACAACAAATACATTTAATATAACTGAAAAATTTGTAGTTTCTTTGTTTTCGTTGAAATGCATGTAAGAGAGTTTCTGGAGACCTAATTTTCGTTGGAGAAATAAGAGTATAAAGATAGCGCTGTTAAATGCTAGTAAACATTATCTGTTGTTGGATAACGTTTTTGAGTGATTATATTTTGTTTCCCCTTTAGGCTCTGTACTTCCTCCATTGCCAGATACTTCTGCATTCAGTAGTACGAGATTTTCTACGTCTTTCACCAAGCGAGAGACCTTCTCAATTCACATTTCGCCCGTCATCTGTCAACGTAATACAGTTTCCTTGACTGAGTTAGTGTCTCGTTCCTCCCCTCACCGCACCTCGTCAGCTCTTTCCTGGATTCGTTTGCCCTCGTTTTCCGGAGTGTTGTAGCATCGACGTAAATGTAATGTGATACACTTCAGCTTATTTCGTAACCAAAAAGTTAGTAAATTGATTCTGTCGCACCAGACCGCCCAAGATTCCTCAAGTCGGTACTGACTCAAAATTTATGTCTAACGATATACTGTAGTTAGCAGTCTTTCAATCTGCTCTCTGGATAAGATGCAGTTCGTATATGTGCTGCCATGTTTTATTCTTATACATCGTACCTATTCACTCCAGTCTGATTTTTGTTCCCCACTTAACAGTTATAAAACTTCAAAACTTCTAAATGGCGAAAGGCTGCTCTAACAAAAATGATTACTAGATCATTTTTTATTGGCGCTGTCAAACGTATGAATTAGTTTTGGGAGACGAGGTTCGTTTGTCCAACAACATGAAAGACTGTTGGTTTTGTGCCATACGTGTTTCCTTTCCTTTTAAATGAAGTACCTTCATTGCCTGCAACACATGCCTGTTTTATTTATATAATAACTGACTCATATAATGATACCATATAGGTTACTATAATGCAGTTTTTAGTTCTTCTCATATTTTTAGGAAAGAAAAAATATTTTGAGCTCGACTTTCATAAGGTTAAATTTGTATTTGGTTCTACTAAGGATTTTGTAATATTATACCATATGGGTAGCCGTGAATTGGTACCTCGTTGGCCTGAGTACACCACGATGCCCGATTTTCGTCGTTTTCAAGTATACTTCAGTAGATTTCTTCACTTTCAATGTGTGTTGGTTGTGTGGGCGTTTACTGTATACAGTGCTACCAAATCTCGCTGCGCAGTTTTCTTTGGTCTTTTGTTTTCATTGTGGTGTTTTTATGTAGTCTGACATTCGTTTATTTACTATAGGTGTGTGTGTGTGTGTGTGTGTGTGTGTGTGTGTGTGTGTGTTACGGGTCCTAATCAGGGAGGAGGGGAGAGGAGGGGAGATCTTTTTTTTCGTAGGACATATAGTTACTGATTCATCTGATTATGCTCTATATCTCCGTTTTTTAATTTTTTTAAGTGCGTAGCATGAACATTAAGATGTTACTTATATTGATTATGTTACTCATTACTTTCTTGTTTATTGTAAGGGATTATTGTATGTGAAAGTTTTCCTGTTATGTTACGAGTTCTCAATTTTAGTTGGTTATTCTACAAATAAGAAATTATCTAAAAATTTTAATATAGTGACTAATTAGGAATCATGATGCAACGATCTTGCAACACACGTCAAAGAAACGCGTATTACTGGACATTGAGAAATGCTTCATAAAGAAGAAGAGAAACGCGTATAGCACGTAACAAACAGACTTTCATTTTGTTGCATAGACGGACCATATGTCCAAGAATACAAACGGCGCTGAGGAACTACAGAAAACATGAAAAATGACTCCATGGATTCGTGCTTCATGCAGTAGTTAAGAAAGAATAAAATTGATGCTGCTGTTCATGTTACGCGACG
Source organism: Schistocerca americana (assembly GCF_021461395.2). NCBI lineage: Eukaryota > Metazoa > Arthropoda > Insecta > Orthoptera > Acrididae > Schistocerca > Schistocerca americana. Next base: position 971,926,356 of record NC_060130.1, on the reverse strand, counting down.
CACGAGAGTTATCTGACAACCTGACATATTTCTTAGGAATTAATTTGCGGCGTTTGATGGTCTGTCAGCTGTTGTTATGTTTAAAGAAAGAAAATTGTGTCGAGGGACTTCTCTAGGAACTATAGTTTCAGGCAAAAGAATTGAAAATATTAAAGACTGTTTCCACGACCTTGAAACTGAAGTATATTGAGAATGATCATTCACGTTGCACACAGATCAAGTCAGTGAAGATGATGAAATTCCTGGCGGCTTGAAGACTTCTTTACGAAATACCGAGTCTAGAAGGTGTCGAAAGACAATCAGGATGCTACCTTCTAGAAACTCCCTAGAGTAACGGAAGCCTTTGAGAGAAATGCAGTTTGTGTCGACTGGGTTTTACGATAATCTGCGATGATGTGTCATTCCCAGTGTTTGTGGTATGTTGCGGCTCATAATCTAATCTTTCCAGCACACAGTCTATCATATAAGCGGCCATGCTAGTAATCGAATCTAAACAAGAATATACCGGAAAAATGGACCTGTAGTTCATCGTCACGCCATTTTCAATATTCGTAAGACCAGTCTACGTCTTGATCGGAGAAAATCTTAAACATACGTCTCGATCGGAGAAAATCTAAACATGGGCCTGGATAACAGTAAACAGAGACTTGTTTCCTGTCTGGTTATTAATCTTGTTGGTTCCCTGGAACCGTGAGCGACGCAATCACAAATCATGGCATGGGTCCCTGCTTATATTCTTGATGTAATGGTGACTTCTTCAGAAACGGTAAAATAAACAAATACCAGAGCCTAGCGCGTAAGTCATCGAGGCTGCGTCATGATCGACCAAATTACTTCCTAGAAATTTTCTACGACATTGAACCGGGTCATTTTATATTTAAACTCAATTGGATTGCTTCCATTCTGCGGCCCACAGTTAATACGAGAACCCAATGGTAAGACCCGTAAACAGCCAGTGTTTGATAACGCCAACGGTATATTATGATGAACCATACTTCCTTATTTACAGATGGCCATCTCTGACATTCCTGAGCAAGAGCAAATTTTCTGCATTATACTACCTGCTATAATATCGGTTGAAAGCGCATAATTTTCAGTAGAACTTAAAAACGTGTTGCTATCTCAATTACAGTAAGTAGTAAACTTAGAGGTGGCGCCAATTTTTATAAAATTTTGTATCTTTTTTGTGCCTTCACATACAGTTCTACAACCTGATAAATTGAAACATTTTGTAATGTCCTCTTATAGTTATTTAGATTTGAAAGACATTTCTCATTTTGGTGTGTTATGAACGTCGTCTCATTTTCTAAAATTTTAAATATCTTCTACATCAATTCTTCTGTTGTTTCAGAATTTTGGAGGCAGTTCTTACGAGTATTCTCTATTTAAACGTGGACATGATTTGCATATAATACTGCATCTGTAAATACAGAGTAATCAATCGCATTGCTGGGAATGCTAGATGCCTGTCTGAAATAAGGGAACCACTGGCCAGCAGGAAGCGCATAGCAGGCCACCTTGTTTCGTCTCATGCTGGAGTGTCGATGCGGACAGTTACTTACTTCCTATTTTTCGAGCTTTCCCAAACGTTCGATTCAGCCGTTATGAATCTGTAGAAATATTTACTGGTTCGGAAAACATGGCTGCCGGTGTTTGTGAATTGCCATTGCAAATGTAAGAGGAATAACAAAAAGAATACTGTATTTGCAGTTTATCTCAGCGTAATGAATAAAACATTCAATTTCGGGCATGTAGCCGTGCAACGCTTACAGTAATGTTTCGGCCACACATCTTCAAGTCGCGAGTGAACCAAGAGTCTGATGTCGTGTCGTGGGCGGTCATTTATGCTCCAATGAGGTAGAACTGCGCAAACGAGGCCGTGACAATACATGCTGGTCGGATACCTTGCACATGAGCACCACCCGGAGGCAGGTGAAGAAATTGCTCAAATGTTCGCATCCTTTCGCGAAATATCTTCGCTGACGACCTCTCTGCAATTTAATTATGTCAAGGACCGGATTCCTAAACGTTTCCGCATGGAAACATGTATTGCTATTTGTTACATGCTATGCTAATCGAATCCCCACGGCTTTCTTCACCACTGAATCTCAAATTTTTACCTCTTTCTGGTTCATAATAAGTCTCATGTGTAAGTAGGTTTAGATCATTACTGACTTTTCTGCTTGTAGCAAGCGGATACACCTTCAGTTTTCAATGCATCTCTCATGGAGAGTTCGAGATGTACTGTCAATATGTGAATATCCACAGCTCCCACAAGGACTATGGTACTCCCTCCCCCCCCCCCCCCCCCACGTTTTCGAGGCAACAAGTCATCCTTCCCTCACAGAATCAATTACGGCACCAGTAGCCACAGGAGGCCGATACG